>NC_042968.1:29102053-29117499 GCF_901001165.1 Salmo trutta
TCTCTCTCTATGCCCTCTTCCTATAGTTCTCTCTCTCTGTGCCCTCTTCCTATAGTTCCCTCTCTCTCTATGCCCTCTTCCTATAGTTCTCTCTCTCTCTCTGTGCCCTCTTCCTATAGTTCTCTCTCTCTCTCTGTACCCTCTTCCTATAGTTCCCTCTCTCTCTATGCCCTCTTCCTATAGTTCTCTCTCTCTCTCTATGCCCTCTTCCTATAGTTCCCTCTCTCTCTGTGCCTCTTCCTATAGTTCTCTCTCTCTCTCTATGCCCTTTCAATAGTCTCTATCTCTCTCTGTGCCTTACTCGTCCTATAGTTTTATCTCTCTCTTCTCGTGCCCCTCTTCCTATAGTTCTCTCTCTCTCTCTGTTGCCCTCTTTCCTATCGTTACACCTCTCTCTCTATAACCCTCTTACTATAGTCTCTCTCCTTCTCTCATTCCCCTCTGTATTCAACCCTACTTTTTTTTCTATTTCCCCTCCTGCTTAGGACATTCCTTCATATGAGGTGGCCAGGCCAGTTTGCCCTTTAGTTTACCAGACACATTTTCTCAGGGTCTCTCTCTCTCTCTCTCTCTCTCTCTCTCTCTCTCTCTCTCTCTCTCTCTCTCCGTCTCTCTCTGCATCTGTCATTCCCCTCCCTGTGAAACATGGCCTCTGTCAATGCACTGGCTGAATATATCACCCTCTCCCCTCCATCGCCACCTCCTCTTCCCGCCGACCCGCCCGTCTGCATGGGTCCGTAAAGGTTTAAGTGGTTATTCCAGTCATTATTGGCCGTTAAATCTGGTGATGGTCGTAAAGGCCCCGCCGGTCCCCCCAATGCCTCCGAGGTCAGCTGACGGCCTGCTTTATGAGCTCCCAGAGCCGTGCATCACCACTGGGCCTCTGTTCTGCCCTGCTCCCCTCTCCCCTCCACGCTCCAGAGGATGGATGCAGGATGGATAGGCAGGCCGCAGACCGCCATTCATTACCCCTGTCTGGGGGGGAGTTGCTGGGCTAACCCGTGCCTTCTGCCCACCAGCCTGCACACTATCAGCCCCATATGCACCGCTCCAGTGAGGCAGTGAGGCAGGGAGGGAGGCAGACAGGGAGGGAGGCAGACAGGGAGGGAGGCCTGCCGGCTGGTCGGCTGATTTGTGCCTCCGCATTATATGAAGTGACTAGGCTTCTGCGGCCCACACACAGAAAGCAACTGTCATCATAGAGATGGCAGTGAGCAATTCATCGAATTTATGGCACATTTCAAGAAATTGTCATATTTTACAATCCCATAAGCCCAGGGAGTGAGTTACTTGCACTCGTAATTTCTGTCGTTTTCCCATGTTGTTCGTTGGGGTGAAATTCCCAAGTTCATCATTGAGTTTCTGGAGTGAGCGACATCCATTTTTATTTGACTTGTTTAAAGGCTCCAGACTCACAATAAGCATTGTTATATGAGACTTCTGCTACAAGTGGCAGTGCCATGTCAGGAAGAAGTCAAGGAGAGAGAGGACAAGTTCTATCAATATCAGAGAAGGTATTATAACAGAAATTCATATATTTCCTGTACAGAAATCCTGATACAGATTTTGAAATTGAATATTTGATGGTCAGATACTCTGAGAAAAGAAACACATCTTTTTTCTCATGTGAACTTCATTTAATGGTTGTAGTCCAATGAGGGACAATGTTCTTGCTGTAGCTATGGTATGTGCTAATAATTCATAGGAATTGTTATATGAGACCTGCTACAACTGGCAATGCCATATCATGACGAAGTCAAGAAGAGAGAGGACACGTTCGATCAACACCACTGATCTTATTCATCATAACAGTAATCAACATTCAACATTTGAATGGAAATATGAGGTGGTCAGAAACGTTGAAAAAAGAAACATCCTTTTGCCAAAAATATATAGATTTACCCATGTGAACCATAGTTGATGTTCCATCTATAGCTACAGAGCACGATTATAATTAATTGGCCTGCCAATTATCCTGGTCTTCACAGAGCGATAGATTCACAGAGTAAAGGTATAGAGTAAATGGTATACAGGAAAGAGAATAGGAGAAAGGGGAAGTGTGGCCTGCTCTCTGTCGTTAAAAGATCAACTCCAGAGACATAGACCCTTGGATGTCTCTTTCCCTCTCTTCTCCTCTCTTCCTTAAAGGGTTTTTGAGGACTGTGTGTGTGTGCTGCTGCTGCCTTTACTGTGAAGCATAGTCTCTTTATTGCCAGGCCCCTGGTGACCTCACCCTGCTGAATGAAGTCATTGAGTGAACTGCATGAAGACAAACCAGCGTTCCACAGGAATTAATCAACTCCATCACAGACAGGACTGGGAAACTGTGCGGCCATATTGGATCTAGTACAGGCTCTGCTGGGACAGAGAGAGAGTGAGGTTAAGGAGCTGGGGAGAGTGGGGAGTGGGGAAAGGATGACAGAGAGAGAGAGAGGCCGTGTCTGAATACCCATACTTGCATCCTAAATAGTAAGCCATTTGAGTATAAATTTTTTTTTTCAATAATATGTGACATTTCGAAAATCGAGTATACTTTAAATGCCCGGATGTCATGCTCTTTTCAGCTTTAACAACAGCTAATCAATTAGATATGGGGAAATGCTACCGAAATCAACGAATAGTGGTAAACAGCACAATCGTCATGTCGCAGTCTCAGTATGCAAAAATAGAGTATGTAAATTTTAAAAAATCAAGTATGGTTAAAATGCTAGGAATTTATACTCATTTCAGCTCTTCATCTAGCACAATTAGATTAACACTTTTCCATAATGCATTGGAAGAGGTGGGCTGGGGGTGATAGGCCCTAGTTCTCTTCTAGTAGCCAAACAACAAAACTAGGCTACTTAATTGGGAAGATGCCAAATAGCAAAAGTCCTGTGATGGTGTTCAAATGTGGGATAAGTAGTTTTTGTTCTCCTTAAAATGATCACGAGTATCGCATCGTAGGCTACATCTTTTAAAACAGAAGTCTTTAAAAAATATAATTTCTGTTTTCTCATTGAAAAGTGTTTATTGTAATCTTGGCCTTTGTCAGAGCTTTTAAACTAAATACTAAACAATCTTCTGATTTCTGATTTTCTTCACCGAGGACTCAGGATGTGGCTGTGTTAATGATGTCATGTTCACCAGGCCTTCTGATTTCTGAGTTTCTGCACCGGGGACTCAGGATGTGGCTGTGTTAATGATGTCATGTTCACCAGGCCTTCTGATTTCTGAGTTTCTGCACCGGGGACTCAGGATGTGGCTGTGTTAATGATGTCATGTTCATCAGGCCTTCTGATTTCTGAGTTTCTGCACCGGGGACTCAGGATGTGGCTGTGTTAATGATGTCATGTTCACCAGGCCTTCTGATTTCTGAGTTTCTGCACCGGGGACTCAGGATGTGGCTGTGTTAATGATGTCATGTTCACCAGGCCTTCTGATTTCTGAGTTTCTGCACCGGGGACTCAGGATGTGTCTGTGTTAATGATGTCATGTTCACCAGGCCTTCTGATTTCTGAGTTTCTGCACCGGGGACTCAGG
The DNA here is from genome assembly GCF_901001165.1 of Salmo trutta. Lineage (NCBI taxonomy): Eukaryota > Metazoa > Chordata > Actinopteri > Salmoniformes > Salmonidae > Salmo > Salmo trutta. The sequence goes on from NC_042968.1 coordinate 29,105,576, forward strand.
ATGTGGCTGTGTTAATGATGTCATGTTCACCAGGCCTTCTGATTTCTGAGTTTCTGCACCTGGGACTCAGGATGTGGCTGTGTTAATGATGTCATGTTCATCAGGCCTTCTGATTTGAACATATGGATTGTTTTAGTTTTGTAGGCGTGGCTACCTATTTCATTTATGGATCAAGTCTTAGCAGTCATTCTGATCTCGTTCCCAATGATCAGTACTTTAGTTTATTATGTTGCTGTCCAGTGGTTCTGAATTTGCGATGAACCCGACTGTCCACGTTTTTCTGTGCAATAGACTTTTGATTTGAGCATTTGAACAGTTTTGGTGTGTGTACTAGGCTATTTGATTTAATTTATAGATGTTACAGAACTTTGGTTTCACTGATAAATATGTTGAAATGGAACCAAATGATCTGTTTCTGTCGTCAGTCCTTCTCCTGATCCTTCAGCAACGGAGGTGGCTCTGGCTCAGGGCGAAACCTCCCTTCCGCCCGTAGATTCCCCTGCTTCTGTAACATAAGCCTGTAGATCATTATTGGAGGAATCGGATTGTAGATCCCTACCGGAATCCCTGTGCTGTAGACCACTACTGGAGGTTCCGACCTCCAAGCCGCCGCTGGAGGATCTGGGCTGCAGGCCACCGCTGAAGGCTCTGGGCTGCAGACCACCGCTGAAGGCTCTTGCCTGCAGACCGCCGCTGAAGGCTCTTGGCTGCAGACCGCCGCTGAAGGCTCTTGGCTGCAGACCGCCGCTGAAGGCTCTGGGCTGCAAACCTCTGCTGAAGGCTCTGGGCTGCAAACCTCCGCTGAAGGCTCTGGGATGCAGACCTCCGCTGAATGCTCTGGGCTGCAGACCACTGCTGAAGGCTCTGGGCCGCAAACCTCCGCTGAAGGCTCTGGGCCGTAGACCTCCACTAAAGGCTCCGGGCTGAGGAGCGTCGCTGGAGGCTCCGGGCTGAGGAGCATCGCTGGAGGCTCCGGGCTGAGGATTGTTGCTGGAGGCTCCGGGCTGAGGAGCGTCGCTGGAGGCTCCGGGGTGAGGAGCGTCGCTGGCGGCTTCGGGCTGAGGAGCGTCGCTGGCTGAGAAGTGTCGCTGGAGGCTCCGGACGGAGGCGTCATCATCGGTTCCGGACCTATGACCGTTGCTACTGACTCCATGCCATGGATCATTTCAATAGGTTCCTCGCCAAGGATCATCCTTACGGGCGTTGGACCATCGACTATCACTAGAGGCTTTTTACGAGGAGCAGGAATCGGTCTCACCGGACTGGGGAGAAGCACTAAGGGCCGAGTGCTCACATCAGGCACTGGCTGTACCGGGTTATGAATGCGCACTGGAGGGAGAGTGCGAGGAGCAGGAATCGGTCTCACCGGACTGGGGAGACACACTAAGGGCCGAGTGCTTACAGCAGGCACTGGCCGTACCGAGTTATGGACGCGCACTAGAGGAAGAGTGCGAGGAATAGGCACAGGACATACTGTGCTACGGAGGCGCACTGGAGAGAGAGTGCGAGAGGCAGGCACATGCTCGCTACAAAAAGCACGAGTAGTTGACTCAGGCCTCAACCCTTGCCCAGCCAAACTACTCCTGTGCCCCCCCAAAATATTTTTTTGGGGCTGCCTCCCGTTTCTTCCAGGTAAGTTTAGAAATCTCTGGATTACCTGGCCCCAAGTCTAGTTTCTCCTTTCCCACCATTCTTCCACTGACCAGGTGTCCATATCTACACGGGCACGCCACTTGATCCAATCATGGTGGGTGGTTCTGTAATAAGGGTCGTCTAAAGGAGACCAAAATGCGTATGGCTTCCAATCAGAGACAACGTAAAACACCTGCCTCTGATTGGAAACCATACCCAGCACCAACATAGAAAATACAACATAGAACGACAATCTAGACAACCCACATAGAAAACAGAAAACCCAAAATACATAGACAAAAACACCCCCCTGTGACGCCCTGACCAATCTACTAAGGAAAAATGACCTCATACTAAGGTCAGAACGTGACAGTGATATTCTACCTATAACCAGCCTGAGTGGGCCTATAACTCCATTCATATTCTATTCAGAGTTTAGAGAAATTAATGAATTTGCAAATTAGCTTTTATCAGCATGGTTAATGCCATGCCATGCCTGACCCACCTACTCAGCCAGGCAGGAGCCGCTACTGCGTTGCGGCTGTGGCATAATGCATGCTTTATACTAAAGGTATGGGCTAAATAGTATGCAACTATGAGTACATAGTATGCAGTTTAAGTATGTAGTACGCTACTATGGGTATTCGGACACAGCCAGTGAGAGAGGTTAAGGAGCTGATAGCCAGCGGATAACCCAACGGCCTTCACGTTACGAGGAAATCAAAGTAGGATGAAAAAAGGAGTGGAAGATGAGGCCTCTCACCACTGGATGAGTGCAGAGTGACCTCATCCCAACCTTGATGGAGCACTGATGAAGGGAGGAGGAGGGGGAAGGAGAAATGAGGCAGATACAAGCTCTCTCTCTCTCTCTCTTTCTCTCTCTCTCTCTCTCTCTCTCTCTCTCTCTCTCTCTGTCATCTTCTCCCACTCCTGTTGTTTTTCAGCCTGTCTGTCTGTCTGTGTAATTTGCCTTGCGTGATGGCATGCAGCTCCGTCCTAAAATAAGGAGGAGACCCCCTTTAGACATCACCAATTAGAGAGGCAATTACACTGAGCCTGGCCACTCACTCCTGGGCTGTGAGGCGTGTGTGTGTGTGTATGTGTATGTGTACGTGCTCTATTCTGACAGGGCTTGGTACATGGCTGCAGACTGGTGTTGTTGGGGGCCGCAGTGTGAAGTGGCAGAACAGTGAAAGTATAGTCAGCTTCAGATGAACAGCCATTAGCCGGCCCACCACTTCTTTGTTATGCTAAAAGTGTGTTGCTTTATTCACAGATTGACCCCTTTTACTCTTTTCAACAAAATTGACTTTATTTAATAATTTTATTGCTGCCTTTCTTGTCGGAGAGGAGGAGTCATTTGGTGATGTTTCATTGTATGTGTGTGTGTGTGTGTGTGTGTGTGTGTGTGTGTGTGTGTGTGTGTGTGTGTGTGTGTGTGTGTGTGTGTGTGTGTGTGTGTGTGTGTGTGTGTGTGTGTGTGTGTGTGTGTGTGTGTGTGAAGGGCTTCCCTGAGGCTCAGTTGGTAGAGCATGGTGTTTGCAATGCCAGGGTTGTGCGTTCGATTCCCACGGGGGGCCAGTACAAAATATATATATATTTTAAATGCATGAAATGAAATGTATGCATTCACTACTGTAAGTCGCTCTGGATAAGAGCGTCTGCTAAATGACTAAAAAGGTAAATGTAAAATGTAAGGAGGTGTTTCATGTCTGAATTCCTGAGCTGTGTGAAAGGAGGTTTATTTCTTTTGGTCTGAATTTAAGTAGGAGATCAATGACCCTGAAGAAGATTGTCTCATTCACAACACACAGAGAGGAGCCCACTCTATAGGTTTACTGCAACTGTGTGTCAGACGGTGCTCTTGAAAAAGGAATGATTGTTTTTCTAAACGTGAGATCGTTATTTTGACTGCATTGACTTCATTACCATTGATGCTGAAGAGACAGACATAGAACGATGCTGGGATATGTCTAGATGGGATATGTAATGAACTGTAGTTGTCTTCTAGGTAGATACTACAGCATAGGATGAGGCATTGGTCAGGTTTGGACTGTGAGAGACTGATAAGAGTGAGAGAGTTAGACTATTTATGTATGCTACAGAGGTAACAGGGTAAAGAAGGTCATTGCTAAACTTACAAATGGACTGTGATGCTCTTGCATGGCACTGCGCTGTTGGACAAATTGTTCTGACTGATTTCAACTAATTGTGCTCACCTTCCTCTCTCCTTCTCTTTGAACTGCAGAGGTAAGAAGGAGAAATAGGATGACTATGCTGCAAACAGTACTGACAGTACACACTGGCTCCTCACTTCCAATTAACCAGCACACTATTGGGACGTCAGAAGGTATTGCTTTTACAACCACACTTTACTTGATCTGGGTTTTCTGTGTGGATATGAATATTTATGTGTGCTTGCATTCACATACATTTGTGTGTACAATATCAGTTCCTGTGTGTGTGTGTTTGTGTCTGTGTGTGTGTGTGTGTATGTGTGTGTGTATGTGTATCTGTATGCGTGTGTGTGTGTGTGTGTGTGTGTGTGTGTGTGTGTGTGTGTGTGTGTGTGTGTGTGTGTGTGTGTGTGTGTGTGTGTGTGTGTGTGTGTGTGTGTGTGTCCATGTATCATATGTGTGTGTAGAGTAGGGGTTCAGGAGGGCAATAGTGACAGGAAATTGTCCTCATGTATATTGTGCTTCACCCTCTTCCCTAATTCACTCCATTGTGAGACAGAGAGGAGCAGGAGGGGAGTGGCGGATGGGCGGGCGGGGAGAGATGACATCATGCAGCATGCAGCAGGCAGCGTTTGAAGTGCCAGTCCTGAAGGAACCACTTATAGCAATTAGGATATCCTTGAACAAGCGTTTGCGAAACATTGGCTGGTTTTTGGCATTTGCCTCCCGTTCCTGCCTACTAACTAGCAAGGTTTGATCTCTCATAATTATCTATCCACCGGCTTCCCGGTCCTGACAGCTTTCTCCCTGGAGAGGCTTGGATACCGGGGCTACTCACTGATTGCATCAAAGTGTCAGAAATTGCAACATCAAAAATAATAACTGATATTCTGGCAGCAGACTCCGCACTTCGAATATTTCCTTTAAAGCGCTCTTTAATTTGTGTCTCGCGCGGTGCCAATGTGTGTGTGACTGCGAGGGCTTCAAGCAAATAAAAGCAGAGGGGAAGTGCATTCATTATTGAACTCCTATTTACATATGGCAGACTATTCTGTCTGAACTGGCATGAAATAGACGTGTTGTTTTATTCTGAGGCTTCTTTAACGTTCGTCACACACGGCTCTCTTTCTTTCTAGAGTTTGCTCTCGCTTTCTCAGTCACTCGGCTTCTGTCTCTCCCTTTTTCTTTCTTCCCTTGTTTCTTCTCTCTGTTTTGTTCTCTCCACTTTGAAAGAGTTGCTCCTCAGTCCTGCCCATGGCAGGTCTGTGACCGCATGGACTCTGTTATGCTGAGAGATCCAACGTGGTCAGGGACTGATGTCTTGGTGAAATGGGCTCAGATGAAGTGGACTTTTTAAGGATGTCAAGGATAAGACTATATTCTGTCTGACTATATGTCATAAAGGGCTCCTTGTTCATATTATTGAGATGCTAGCTGCGGTTACCATAACTACAGTTAATTATAATTATAATAATTTGGTGGGTGATTATATTTGCACTATTTTACAAGTGTGCATCACTACGCACGTGGGAATTGGAAATGTGTTTTTTGCATATCCCAACTCCCCCTCAATTGTTCAACCGAAATGTCAGCCAGCCCTGGTAAGTACAAGTGCAACAGCAAAATAATAAAAATCCATTGAAACTATTTGTCCAGATTGTCTGCTTGAGAGGGAGAGTTAGCCAGCTGTGTGAGATAACATCCATATTTCAACAGCCATCTAGACCCAGCCTGCCCTTGGCCAGTTACACAGTAATAACACATTTATAAAACATTCTCTAGTTCTTGTTCTCCACGTCTACCTGTTTCCTGTTCAGTCGGTAAGGCCCTCTGTTTTAATTATCAAGAACTAGGAGGAATAATTTGCCATGTCTCCCATGCTTCAGCATCTCACTAAAGACCACTGCCATCACCTTCTGTGTGTGTCTGGAATAAGGGTTAGCGCCAGGCTAGCCTAGCTAGCGCTGAGCAATGAGCATTACCAGTAATGAATTGAAGTGTAGGGGACAATTGTGTGTGAAAAGCACTGAATTGACAAAGACAGTCAGTCAAGGGGTTTCGCTAAGGATGAAATTAAAATCTGTGCTGCGGCGGGCGAATAAGGCTTATGCTGCTTGCTGCTTTAGTGGGAATGCATTAATACCGGAGGAGAGGAGAGGAGGAGCGTTTGCATTTGCTTTGCAATAGTGAAATGTTGATTTCCCCTGAGGTATTTAAAGTGATTTGACCCAGTCATTCTTTTAAATCACAGACAGGAGATGATAAATGTCCTACTAATGAGGCCTGTGTATTTTATCTCTCACTCTGTCTCACTCCTGCTAGGTATACTCCTCCTGCTAGGTACACAGTCCTCCTGCTAGGTACACTCCTCCTGCTAGGTACACACTCCTCCTGTAGGGACACAGTCCTCCTGCTAGGTACACTCCTCCTGCTAGGTACACTCCTCCTGCTAGGTACACTCCTCCTGTATGGACACAGTCCTCCTGCTAGGTACACTCCTCCTGCTAGGTACACTCCTCCTGCTAGGTACACTCCTCCTGCTAGGTACACAGTCCTCCTGCTAGGTACACTCCTCCTGCTAGGTACACACTCCTCCTGTAGGGACACAGTCCTCCTGCTAGGTACACTCCTCCTGCTAGGTACACTCCTCCTGCTAGGTACACTCCTCCTGCTAGGTACACTCCTCCTGCTAGGTACACTCCTCCTGTATGGACACAGTCCTCCTGCTAGGTACACTCCTCCTGCTAGGTACACTCCTCCTGCTAGGTACACTCCTCCTGCTAGGTACACACTCCTGTAGGAACACAGTCCTCCTGCTAGGTACACACTCCTCCTGCTAGGTACATTCCTCCTGTAGGGTACACTCCTCCTGTAGGGACACAGTCCTCCTGCTAGGTACACTCCTCCTGCTAGGTACACTCCTCATGTAGGGACACAGTCCTCCTGATAGGTACAGTCCTCCTGCTAGGTACAGTCCTCCTGCTAGGTACACTCCTCCTGCTAGGTACACTCCTCCTGCTAGGTACACTCCTCCTGCTAGGTACAGTCCTCCTGCTAGGTACAGTCCTCCTGTAGGGTACACTCCTCCTGTAGGGACACAGTCCTCCTGCTAGGTACACTCCTCCTGCTAGGTACACTTCTCCTGTAGGGACACAGTCCTCCTGATAGGTACAGTCCTCCTGCTAGGTACAGTCCTCCTGTAGGGTACACACTCCTCCTGTAGGGTACACTCCTCCTGTAGGGTACACTCCTCCTGCTAGGTACACTCCTCCTGCTAGGTACACTCTTCCTGCTAGGTACACTCCTCCTGTCAGGTACACAATCCTCCTGTAGGGTACAGTCCTCCTGTAGGGTACACGCCTGCTGCTAGGTACACTCCTCCTGCTAGGTACACTCCTCCTGTAGGGTACACTCCTCCTGCTAGGTACACTCCTCCTGCTAGGTACAGTCCTCCTGTAGGGTACACTCCTCCTGCTAGGTACACTCCTCCTGTAGGGTACACTCCTCCTGCTAGGTACACTCCTCCTGCTAGGTAACCTTCTCCTGTAGGGTACACTCCTCCTGTAGGGACACAGTCCTCCTGCTAGGTACCCTCCTCCTGCTAGGTACACTCCTCCTGTAGGGACACAGTCCTCCTGATAGGTACAGTCCTCCTGCTAGGTACACTCCTCCTGCTAGGTACACTCCTCCTGCTAGGTACACTCCTCCTGCTAGGTACCTTCCTCCTGTAGGGTACACTCCTCCTGTAGGGACACAGTCCTCCTGCTAGGTACACTCCTCCTGCTAGGTACACTCCTCCTGTAGGGACACAGTCCTCCTGATAGGTACAGTCCTCCTGTAGGGTACACTCCTCCTGTAGGGTACACTCCTCCTGTAGGGTACACTCCTCCTGCTAGGTACACTCTTCCTGCTAGGTACACTCCTCCTGTCAGGTACACAATCCTCCTGTAGGGTACAGTCCTCCTGTAGGGTACACGCCTGCTGCTAGGTACACACTCCTCCTGCTAGGTACAGTCCTCCTGTAGGGTACACTCCTCCTGCTAGGTACACTCCTCCTGCTAGGTACACACTCCTCCTGTAGGGTACACTCCTCCTGCTAGGTACACTCCTCCTGTAGGGTACACTCCTCCTGCTAGGTACACTCCTCCTGTCGGGTACACTCCTCCTGCTAGGTACACTCCTCCTGTCGGGTACACTCCTCCTGCTAGATACAGTACCTTCCTCCTATAGGGTACATTCCTCCTGTAGGGTACACTCCTCCTGCTAGATACAGTACCTTCCTCCTATAGGGTACATTCCTCCTGTAGGGTACACTCCTCCTGCTAGATACAGTACCTTCCTCCTATAGGGTACACTCCTCCTGTAGGGTGGTTCTTTCTCTGAAGCTCCTGCTATGCTGCCTTCAGGTCTTCACAGGCTTCTAAAAAAGTACTGTTAGTCAGGGCTAAATCCTTGCCATGCTTTTCAGAGAACTGGAGAAAAAAAGGCACATAATGTATCCGTTTACATGCTGGGAGAGATTGCTCAGAAAATTAAAATCAAACATGCAATCTCATTGTTCTGCAAATGCAGCCTTTAAAAGAGCTCCACTAATCTAAAAAAATGTCTTCAGAATTTCAACTGTGTCAGCATTTGTAGACATTATAATAATCTTCCTATATATCCAAGGACTGTTTTCTCTTCACCCCCCTCTCTCTCCCTTGCTCTCTTTCTCTTTCCCTCTCCTCTCCTCTCCTCTCCTCTCCTCTCCTCTCCTCTCCTCTCCTCTCCTCTCCTCTCCTCTCCTCTCCTCTCCATTCAAAAGGTAAGCACTAAGCACTTTGCCTATACACATGACAAAGACCAGTTAACAGCAGAGTTCTCATTATCAGGAGCATGGAGAAGTGTGGCTGTGTGTCGCTGTGGAGAATAAGAATATTTTCAGGTGCAGATGTAGAGCATCATTGATAGGGGTGCCCCCGCCTTCCTCGTTTACACCAGAGCTCTGATCAATCTGTGCTGACAGGGCAGGGGCTTTGTGTGCCACGCGGCAGGGACAAATGTCTGCCAGGGAGCGGGGACACACCTGAAAGAGAAGAGGAGACGAGGAGAAGAGGAGAGGAGCGCCACCCAGCTCTACACACTAGGATTAGCCCCATCCTCTGCTTTGATGGATTAGCGTGTAGGGAAATTGCCCGATTATTGGTATGAAAATGTTTGAAAGTCAAAGAGATGTGATAGGGGGAGAAAATGGGTGAAATGGTGTCTGAAAAAAGAGTGAGAAAGTGTTGGTGGTGCTTATCTTTACCCCCTTCCCCTCTTCTCTCTCTTTTCCCTCCCTCCCTCCCTCCCCCTTTTGGAAAAGAGAGGGGTACAAAAGACAGACGAGGGCACGGAGAGGAGACAGAGGGAGCCTGGGCCCTCTACAGAGCAGACACATTGAGTTGCCCTTCATGAAATATTGTTCATCATCATATTAACAGGGCTGAATGTGGGGAGATAAGGAGTGTTGAGAAGCCGAATGTCCCAGCGAGATATTTCAATCCTCTTTTAGCTCCTCCTTATTCATTCATTTAGGTGAGTGAATGTGAAATGTAGCAGGACCTTTATAGACGGAGAGACAGGAGCCCAGAAATGATGACATAATCACCTCCCATTTAATTGCTTGATTAGTCAATCTTACGTCTCTTTCACTCTCTCTCTCTCTCTCTCTCTCTCTCTCTCTCTCTCTCTCTCTCTCTCTCTCTCTCTCTCTCTCTCTCTTTCACTTTTTTTCACTCTCTTTCACTCTCTTTCACTCTCTCTCTCTCTCACTCTCTCTCTCTTTCTCTCTCTCGCTCTCTCTCTCTCTCCCTCTCTATCTCTCTCTATCACCCTCTCTGTCTCTCTCTCTTGGATCCCAGTGTCTGTCAACTGTCTCCTCCCCACAAAGCTTCCATGTTCTGTCAGACAGATTACCCATTATGACAGAGGGGGCTGTAGCATTTGCATGGTTTTGAATTATGTTGATTTTATGCGTTATTATACAACACGCGTCGACACCTACCGAATTATATCACTTAAAATGCACATATAAAAGGTGCTTGCTTACAGATCAGTTGCCCTTGCCTGGCAGGGCAGTAAAAATCTGTGCAACCCACACACATACACACATTTAAACACAATCGCACGCACACACTCACGGCCACACACCCACGGCCTCACGGCCACACACACACACACACACACACACACACACACACACACACACACACACACACACACAGTGGTGTTGTAGGGAGTTGCTGCCTGCCATAGAAGGATGTTTTCACAGGGTAAGATAATATCTGCCCCTACCTGGTACTTGGCTTTGTAGGGAACCACAGAGACCAAAGCAGAGCAGAGCAGAACATAGATAAGCCATAACGTAGACCAGAAAGGGCTACTATTGTTGATTACCTCTGCTGACTCCAGTACAATACGTGGTTCCCATAAATGGGTGACATAATGGGTGACATAATGACATAATGATGGTGTCCTCTCTATCAACGCTCGTATTTCTACCAGATGGAAAGGACAAACCAACACTAGAGGCATTATACAACAGTTTAAGATTTACACTTTACATACAGTATATCTGACTTTTCTACCACTATCAGACATCAGATGGGAGCACAGCGACATCTTGCATCTCCTCTATAACCTTGACTCCCATCTAGAATAGACTTTACAGTCAGGGTTGGGGACAATTAAGAATTTCTGAATTTAATTAAATTCAAAACATGAATTTGAATCTGCCAAACCCACATTAAATAAGCAATTCAACTGAGACATGAAGTTCTCATTAATTACATTTTTAATCTAAATAATTTGCCACTTATTAATGAAAATAATACACATACCATTTCAAATATCAATTTGATTGTTAATTTGTCAGAGTAGTTTTCTTTGTCACGAGATGTTAGATTGTTCCCTTCCATACTGCAGTGCTTGATCTAGACCACTGTAATTTCAAATTGTTTTAGGAGTTATAAAAATGAAACGTTTCAAACTTATGCTACATGGTATTGATAACCATACAGGATTTCTATGGTATTTATATGGTGAATAATTTAATTTAATTATATTTCATTCAAATTCAATTCAAATTCTTCTTCCTGTGGGGTGTGGCCAATTCAAATGTAATTCAAATTCAAGAATAGAATTGGAATTGAATTAATGGGCAATTTGCAACTCAAGTCAGAATTGACCCCAACTCTGCTTTAAATGCACACATATGCACACACACGCACACAGGCAAACACACACACACACGCACCGACCACACACACACACACACACACACACACACACACACACACACACACACACACACACAACACACACACACACATACACACCACGCACACACACACACCATTAGTATACAGGGAACACATGTTTAGAGGTAGCTCTAACATCTGAGTTGAGATATGAGGTCAGGCCACATCCCTGAATCCCCAGCAGAAGAAGAGAAGAAGAAGAGATTTGTGAGGCCCGTGGATTAGGTCGGTAATTACTGTGGTTCTGATCACAGGAAGTGCGGACCCTGTCTGTTAAATGTCATCCGTGACCAGTGGACGAGATCCGGTGTGACCATCTCTCTCTCTCACGGTCCGGGACCCATTGCTCCAGTCAGACAGAGGCCCCTCTCTCTCTCACTGTCCGGGACCCATTACTTCAGTCAGACAGAGGCCCCTCTCTCCCCGGCCCTCCATAATGAAAATAGTGTGTGCAGCAGTCTGAACCCCACAGCTCTGGTGACAAACATGGGTAACGCAAAAAGCGTGTGTTTTACAATTTCCCTCCCTCGTAAAAGTCTGGTTGTAAACTGAGAATTTACGCCCTTCATTAGAGGTAATACAATGCACATAACTCTAAGGTACAACAATTGGGACAGCCATAAAGTAACCGTTTTATACCTTCTCAAATCTACTGACTTCTCAGTGACCCTGGAGGAGCCAGCGTTAGGGCAGGCTAGATTTACTACGCTGACTAGACAGCCTGATAGGCCTCTGCGTTTTCAGGGAATTAAAAGTGCCAAAATGTAAAATTACTTAAATATTTCTTCTGTGTACCCCTGTCAGAAATATTAGTCTCCAAAGCATTATTTACGAC
>NC_042968.1:29717512-29922512 GCF_901001165.1 Salmo trutta
TTTTTTTAAAGGCATCAGGCAGGTTTTTTGTGTATAGCAGAATTATTTCCTATTTCTGATTGGACTTGGACATAATTGACAGTTGTTATTAGCAACATCCCCTCAGAGAAAAAAATATACATGCAAGAATATACATATATCATTGTCCAATCACAGAGAACATGTTAAGGCAATAGGAGTTGTTCCTACCCAGACCAATCAACATGTTATATTACAGCATGACTACGTAATGTATGGCATACATACATCTATCCAGCATTCAGAATCACATTCTGTAAACATCCTTATGATGATGTTGGACTGGAATATGTTGTTTTTTAACACTCAGCTTTGTCATTTTCTTTGGACTTTTTGTTTTTGTAATTCTCAGGCATACTGAAAATCTTTTTATTATTGCTATCAATATTCCATACATTCGCAGTCTGTATGTCTCCCCAAGGAGGAAGATTGACAAATACATATTTTTGTTAAGGTACCATCCTGAAGACAAAATTATAATTTGTCGTGATTGTCATGATGAGCAACACACAGGGGGCGTGGAAGAACCAACAACGTACAAAAATGGAAGTCGTTTTTTAAAACCAACTTAACCTTGTTCGTCAGGGGTGGTAGAGGGGGGGGGGCTATACATAAATACAGTATATATAAAAGGACTATATATAAAATACTTTTATCAACAGTTTAAATCTGCAGTTTTCAATGTTATATTATTTCCAATAGTATATGGATTGAAGCTGCTTTACCCTCAGAAGGTATGGTTGTTACAAAGTGGAAGGCACACAAGAGTCTCTGGGCCTAGTTTTTCAAAAGTTATGATTGGATTTCTGCAATCGGATAAAATTACATGTTAGAATTGGGTTTTTCAAAAGAAAACAGAATTATTCTGATCCTCCAGATTTGGTAATCCAATCTGACCATTCAATCAGGATTAAATGTAGTTTTTGCTTTTTTTTTTACTCAAAAAAGCTAGTGATGATGATAGTTTTGATGCCTAAAATCTGGATTATCTTGATCCCACTGGAAGGGGATTTAGAGGTGGATTTAGAAAGGTGTCATATAGTTACCTTTATTCATGTAGTTCACTCATCTGTTTCCCTATGACAGTGTAGTAGTACCATAACCGGTCCACTAGATGAAAAGGTGTAGGCCCGTTGAAAGCACTGACAATCTGGATTCTGTGATCTTCATGTTGTGGATCAGAATGATCCTATCAGATTATTTTCTGAAAAACTGGCCCCAAAACAGCCAGATCAATCTGATCCTGGATTGCAAAAAAGGATTACAGAATCCAGATCATTCCTATCCAGATTAAAAGTTTTGAAAAACTGGGCCCAGGGCATCAAGACAGTTAGTGTGCATCCACAATTACACCCGATTCCCTGTATCGTGCACTACTTTTGACCAGTGTGCTGGCCAAAAGTAGTGCACTATACAGGGAATAGGGTGCCATTTCAGACGCACTTTAATTATTGCATGACAGAGCTCAGAGGAACACAGGTCCGTCTTGCTCTGTGGATAATTCAAACACCACCTTTAATTCAACTCCAACGAGTCTACTTACAGTTACAAATATATTTACTTGTCTTAATGGGCTACCTCGGTCTGGAGAAAACCAGTGTTCATCTATCCATCGCACAAAACATTATATTCATCGAAAGTCAAGCGTCTCCATATCACAAACTCATAAATCCATCTAATTTCTATAAAAATCAAAGTCATACTCTGCATGAAGAGTTAGCTGTGCAAACAAACAACAAAAGCGTTTACCATCCTATCATTCAAAGCTGCTATTTAACAATGTTTATAAGGCATTTGTTCAACCTGAAGAGGGGGTTTGGGGAGTCAGGAGGAGAGGGTAGTAATAATATACAGACACAGTGGCTTCAGAAAGTATTCATACCCTTTGACTTATTCCACCTTTTGTTGTGTTACAGCCAGAATAAAACATTTATTAAAAAAAGATTAAATCTCAACCATCTACACACAATAACCCATAATGACAGTAAAAACATGTTTTTATAAATGTTTGCTAATTTATTGAAAATGAAATACAGAAATCTCATTTACATAAGTGTTCACACCCCTGAGTCAATACTTTGTAGAAGCACCTTAAGCAGTGATTACAGCTGTGAGTGTTCTGGGTAAATCTCTAAGAGCTTTCCACACATGGATTGCACAACATTTGCCCATTAACCTTTTCTAAATTCTTCAAGCTCTGTCAAATTGGTTGTTGATCATAGCTAGACAACCATTTTCAGTAATTTGGCCACTCAGGAACATCCACTGTCTTCTTGGTAAGCAACTTCAGTGTAGATTTGGCCTTGTGTTTTAAGTTATTGTCCTGCTGAAAAGTGAATTCACCTCCCAGTGTCTGGTGGAAAGCAGAATGAACCAGATTTCCCTCTAGAATTTGGCCTGTGCTCCATTCTGCTTATTTTTTTATCCAAAAAAAATCCCCAGTCCTTATCGATGACAAGCATACACATAACATGATGCAGCCATCACTATGCTTGAAAATATGGAGAGTGGTACTCAGTAATTTGTTGTATTGGATTTGCCCCAAACATAACGCTTTATATTCAGTACAAAAAGTTAATTGCTTTGCCAATTTTTTTTTGTAGTATTACTTTAGTGCCTTGTTGCAAACAGGATGCATGTCTTGGAATATTTGTATTCTGTACAGGCTTCCTTCTTTTCACTCTGTCAATTAGGTTAATATTGTGGAATAACTACAATGTTGTTGTTTTCTCCTATCACAGCCATTAAACTCTGTAACTGTTTTAAAGTCACCATTGGCCTCATGGTGAAATCCCTAAGCCGTTTCCTTCGTCTCTGGCAACTGAGTTAGGAAGGATGCCTGTATCTTTGTAGTGATTGGGTGTATTGATACACCATCTAAAGTATAATTAATAACTTCTCCATGCTCAAAGGGATATGCTCAATGTCTGCTTTTCTTTTACCCATCTACCAATAGGTGCCCTTCTTTGCAAGGCATTGGAAAAACTCCCTGGTCTTTGTGGTTGAATCCATGCAACTTATGTGACTTGTTAAGTTCATTTTTACTCCTAAATTTATTTAGGCTTGTCATAACAAAGGGTTTGAATACTTATTCACTCAAGACATTTCAGCTTTTTATTTTTTATGAATTTATAAACAATTCTGAAAACACAAGTCCACTTTGACATTATCGGGTATTGCGTGTAGGCCAGCGACAAAAACGTCTACATTTAATATATTTGAAATTCAGGCTGTACCACAACAAAATGTGGAAAAAGTCAAGGGGTGTGAATACTTTCTGAAGGCACTATATCTACATGGCTGGAAGGTCACTAGAAGTGTGGAATGTTGCATATTACAGATCCCAGTCCAGCACCAGAGAAGAAGAGAAGGGGCTCCCAGGCACCCAGAGACAAAGAAGGACTAGGGTGATGGGGGGGTGTCGCAGTGAGACTGCAGTAATATCTCTACACTCCCAGGGGGTGCTGTTGTGACATCACTCAAACAACTGGGGTGTTTGTACCGTCGAGGTCTATGCTGGTGAGAAAATCATGAGTACAGTATTCAACCCTTCTTTATTCCTACTGAGGGATCCTATTTTTCCTCACTGAGCACTACACTGTTAGGGGCAACATTGTGACTTCAGAGGGTATATTACATACTCCAACCAGACACCCTGAGCAGAGAGTTTAGCTGCATAGAATCCGTTTAGGAGGTGATCACTCTCTAAACCAGTGATCACCTCTGGGGATCTGAGCCCAGGCCTGAGATCTAATGCTAAAAATGAACCCGAAGTCAATTGAACAGAGAACATGTTCCTCGTCTTTCTGCCACTGACCCCAATAATCATACAGTTTGTCACCACCCTGCGGTGTTCTCCTGTTTATAATCTGATGTATACATGTGTAGGTGGGTGAATCTGAGCTCTTTTGCTGTCATGTGGGTATATGAAAGGTTTGTTCATATGTGTCTGGAGGGTCTTTTTGTGGACTGGTAGGTCCATGAAGTGTAAAGGGGAATCTCAGCCCAGTCTGTCCTGCCTAGACGCAGGTAAAGTCCTGTGGTGTTGGGGCTGGTGAGGACACTGCTATGCCCAGCTGGGTGTGTGGAGGCCTGGCCAAGGACAGCGCTACGACTGGGCACCGCCACCAGGGGACTGGGACATGTCTCTGCCGATGATCTCATTCACTGGAAACACAAAGAGAGAGAAGGATACAGGTTCACTACAGCTGAACAACACAGTCCAGAGGGTTTATTATTATAGGCTACTAAACCTTAGCAACGCTTTCTTCAACTTCAATTGACCCAAAGTTTTTGAGGACACATTGATTGTCATATATTATCAAGAAATCAAATCTAAATTGTGTTCCTGAATGCATTCGGACTGTTACAAAATACAAATGTTTACCAGCAGAGGGCGATGTTGCCCAGCTCACTTACAGACTACTCTGAACACAGAAAAGTTCAGCTTCAGCATATCACAGTGGAGAGACAGAGGGAAAAACTCAATCATACATACACTGACAAGACCCAGAGGTTCAACTCACAGCTTTGGAATGACAAAACCACCGTCAACAACCAGAAAGCGAGGGGAAACTATTCCATTCACTGCCGTGTGTCATTACCGTCAAATTTGACCTTTGACAGCGTCCAAGATATTTAGTCTTTACCACCACATGTCGACTCCTATAAATATAATCCTCCATTTATTGAATGGCCTAGCGAGCACCAGCTCTCTATTGCGTTTCTTCATTTCTTCCACCTCTTAATGGAGCTTGAGTACATTTCCTCTGGCCTATTATTGTGGGTTTGCGAGCGTAGTAAATGGGCCTGTATAAAACTAATCCATTGTTACAACACATGTTGTCGACCCCAGAGAGGCACTCAAGCACAGTGCTGTAGGTAATTACTCCGCCAGGCAGAGCTAGCTAGGCCTGATATTAAATAAATACGTTGTTTTCTCTCTCGCTCTCTGGCGGTGGGGCATGTTGGAGATGCCTCCAACAGAGACCTGATTGTTACAGTGGTGCCAAAGCTGTTTTCAGCTCACACCGGGCCCAGCGTGGCTCAGCGGGAGGACCAGCGGGAAGCCTGTAAAAACCACAGCCGTAAAGTAAATCAACTTCTAACCCCCATATCACGCTAAACTGAAGCTGCATCTGGTTTACTACAGTACCTGTGGAACGAAAAGGAGGGTGAGAAAGAGAGGGAGAAAGAGAAGAAATAGAAGAGAGGGAGAGAAGAGAGGGGGGAGAGAGAGAAAAGAGAGAAAGAGGAGAGAAATAGAGAGAAAGAGAAGAGAGAGAAATAGAGAGTGAAAGGAGAGGATACGTAGCCTGGTTTGGTATTTATGGAAAAAGTGAAGATATTTTCCACACAGCAGCGACTGGTAGCTTTGCATTTGTGCAGCAGTGGTGGCATTCATACACCGTTAATTTCCTGATGTGGCACATATGTGTCAAAAGTCATGGCAGGTCAGAGAGACAGAGGGCAAAGAGAGGAGAGGGTTTGACTATCTGGTTTAGAGCGAGGAGATGGTGAGTGAGTCCTCTGAGCTCTGACAGTTTGACACACATTAAGACAGATCGACACGCAGGTATTCAGGCAGACCTGTCCATACACCACAGTAACAGTACCAGCCCTGCTGCTTGGGGATTCCTCTTCTCTTACCTACAACTGGCCACTTGTTGTGCAACTGTCTGTTGTGAAATCATACATTTAATGGCCCACCGTGTCTGATGGACAAGTCAGCATCTGCTTTATATGGGTCATATTATATATGGGTGTTTATATATGTGGTATATTATTGGTAGATGGAGTGAGAGGAAAATGAACAGTCAAATCATGTGTAGATTCAATTCAGAGTATTATCGAGACATTAGGGAGTCCGTTCAAATTAATTCATCCTGCTCATCTTAAGATCTTCCCTTTATTTTTCTTAACCACATTTTGCTGTGTATGGGGTTAAATAATACATGTATTCATTAACACAAATCAAGAATGATACTTTTTCATCAATTTAATTAAAAGCCTTGATATTCTGTATTCCAGTTGTTACCCCCATCCCTAAGAATCATCAGCTATATATCAACTGTTACCCCATCCCTAAGAATCATCAGCTATATATCAACTGTTACCCCCATCCCTAAGAATCATCAGCTATATATCAACGGTTACCCCCATCCCTAAGAATCATCATCTATATATCAACTGTTACCCCATCCCTAAGAATCATCAGCTATATATCAACTGTTACCCCCATCCCTAAGAATCATCAGCTATATATCAACTGTTACCCCATCCCTAAGAATCATCAGCTATATATCAACTGTTACCCCCATCCCTAAGAATCATCAGCTATATATCAACTGTTACCCCATCCCTAAGAATCATCAGCTATATATCAACGGTTACCCCCATCCCTAAGAATCATCAGCTATATATCAACTGTTACCCCCATCCCTAAGAATCATCAGCTATATATCAACTGTTACCCCATCCCTAAGAATCATCAGCTATATATCAACTGTTACCCCATCCCTAAGAATCATCAGCTATATATCAACTGTTACCCCATCCCTAAGAATCATCAGCTATATATCAACTGTTACCCCATCCCTAAGAATCATCAGCTATATATCAACTGTTACCCCCATCCCTAAGAATCATCATCTATATATCAACTGTTACCCCATCCCTAAGAATCATCAGCTATATATCAACTGTTACCCCCATCCCTAAGAATCATCAGCTATATATCAACTGTTACCCCATCCCTAAGAATCATCAGCTATATATCAACTGTTACCCCCATCCCTAAGAATCATCAGCTATATATCAACTGTTACCCCCCATCCCTAAGAATCATCAGCTATATATCAACTGTTACCCCCATCCCTAAGAATCATCAGCTATATATCAACTGTTACCCCATCCCTAAGAATCATCAGCTATATATCAACTGTTACCCCCATCCCTAAGAATCATCAGCTATATATCAACTGTTACCCCCATCCCTAAGAATCATCAGCTATATATCAACTGTTACCCCATCCCTAAGAATCATCAGCTATATATCAACTGTTACCCCCATCCCTAAGAATCATCAGCTATATATCAACTGTTACCCCATCCCTAAGAATCATCAGCTATATATCAACTGTTACCCCCATCCCTAAGAATCATCAGCTATATATCAACTGTTACCCCCATCCCTAAGAATCATCAGCTATATATCAACGGTTACCCCCATCCCTAAGAATCATCAGCTATATATCAACTGTTATCCCCATCCCTAAGAATCATCAGCTATATATCAACTGTTACCCCCATCCCTAAGTATCATCAGCTATATATCTGAATACAATTACAACGTCTCAAAGTCATTGCACTCCTGTAAAACTGGTACATTCTCAAAAATCCCCCAAAATAAATTTGTCTCAGAAAAAGTAATACAACTATTTCAAACATAATTTTACAGTATTGACAATGAATACTGTAGCTTCAACTGTACTTGTTAGTTGACCACCATTAAAAAAACAGTGAAAACTTATTGGTGGTTCCATGATAGAAATAGAGGTGTTTATTTGTGTTTGTTTGTGTGATCTGTGTGCTGCTACTACTGCTGATGTGACAGAGAGAGGGGCAGGCCTTTGTGCCTGGCTGGCTAGCCACTGTCTCTATCCTGTTGGCGTGGGCGGATGGTTCTTCCTCTCCCATCACACACGGCTATCTATCTTCACACATAGACTGTATTTCTCGGTTTACTGCAACAGACAGCTTTACCTAAAACATCAGTCTACAACAATGTATCCACGTTCTAAACACAGCACACCAGCTGAAATGTTCAACTAAAAATGACACATTATTGTATGTGTTTAATGTAAGTCTCAAGCACAATGTCTATCTGCAGTTGTGTGTCTGTTTAGAAAACTTTCCACAGAACACACATCACACACAAAATGATGCAAACTTTCACACGGGCATTAGATATCCTATTAATCGACTACTGGTAAGGTTTCAAAATGGCCTCTAACAAGACTGACAGTTAGATAAAATATGATCAACTAGGCCTATAATCTGATGTAGATATGGGAAAAATCTTTAAAATTGTGCTTGACTTCAGTAGTTTCATACCTGAACCAATGTCTCAGATTGACTTGTTTTTATGTGATGATTTAGTCCAGCTTACTACAGAGAACCCTGGGTCTCTTTAACCCTCTGGAAGGGAGATCCTCTTTATATGACTAGGAGGGGGGGGTCCCTATTAAGCCAGAGAACTGCTCCTCATACAGTGAACTGTCATTTCGCTTCTAAGGCATACCTCTCTGGTCCTAGGGCTAGTCCACTTTACTGAATGTGTGACTAAACCAGCCCATGAACATGACTTCCCTCCTCATCAGACCGGTGTCACCTCTCAGACAGTACTGTAGTGGGGAACGAACCCTTCAATCACTGTGACTTAGGCTAATTACAGTCAAAGACAGAGTCCCTCCTCGATCAAAGTCCATCAGTGTACTGATTGGTGGCAAAACAAGGTTTTCAGTGTGTGTCATGTCATTATCTCAAAGGGGAAACTCACATGAATCACTTTACCTAACCCAGTCATAGGGGAGAAACAGACTGCCCTTAGTAAATCTACATAGTGTGTCCTTTCTGACCCCAATTCTTTTCCTTTGTTTTTCTTTGTTTCGAATCACACAGTGATTTTTAATGTCATGTCTAGATGTATACATTTCATGTCTAAAAGAGATCTGTTCAAATAATCTCTGAAATGAGAAACAGAAGTGAAACAGTCAAACAGATGTGGATTTTCTATGATAAACAAGTCATCAGTTAGGATGGAAAACAGCTAATCACCCTGGTTCCCCTCTGACAGATTGAAAAAACGTTCCCTGACAGACCAACACTGAAGTGTGAAGTAGAAAAGGGCATGCAGGGCGCTCCAACAGAGAACCAGCTTAAGAAAATAACAAGAAGACTGAGTGATTGTTCTCTCCACTCTACCAAATGAAGAAAACATGTTACAATGGATAACATTTGTGCAAGGCACGGGCCAGGCAAGCCAAGATTCAGTGGTCAAAAGGAAGACTTGCAATGACATGCACACATCTTCAGAGAGCCTCGGGTAGAAGAGAAAGCATAAGACGTTCAAGTCAAATGGAAAAGTCCACTTAATGATCATATTTCATTGGAAATATATGGTCAGTTTCAGTAACAGAAACTAGACGACTAAAAACGTTCCAGGGTTGCTAGGCTAACATCTCTGAGTCAATCGGTTATCTCTTTTTTGCCTGTTTAACTGTAGCTCTGTAGTCTGTTACTCTAGTCTGACACGCTGCCAGAGAGACAGATCACAGTAACAGTAGAACTCCAGTGAGAACACTATAGCCTCATTAGAACTGCTGCAGTTTAACAAAGTCACTCATCTCTGTGAATCATCTGTGGATTTCACATTGTAAGTGATTCACAAGACACATGTCTTTTGATCCGGCCCCTATAATGTCTGCTCACAGGAAGCCATCAGATGACCACAAGAGTGAATTACAAGGTGGAAGCCAACAGGATTGGAGCCAGAATGACCGTCCTAAAATGTTGGAATGGAAGCCAATAGGATCCGGAATGGCCAACCAGAAGATTCATCTAAACTTCTACCACTGGATGTGCAGTAGGGATCAGATAATGACACATTCTATGTGTCTGCTGCATTTCACAGTGACTTGGCACCTAATGGCATTTTAAGAGATCGGACCGGAGGCTAGTTTAGTAAGTTAGAAGAATTCCTGCATCCACATAACTAGAATGGAGGATAACTGCAGTAAGCTGACTGCCATGTGGAGATGTGTTATAGTGTGTTATAGTGTGTGTGTGTGTGTGTGTGTGTGTGTGTGTGTGTGTGTGTGTGTGTGTGTGTGTGTGTGTGTGTGTGTGTGTGTGTGTGGAGGGGCAATGCACATCACTTTACTGTTTACTAGAGCAGGGCAGAGTGACTCAACAGTTCTCTGAGACACTTGACAGATACACTCCCCTTACAGCAGCTGTCACACAAAGCACACTACAGGGTTTAATAGGGATATCAACTATAACAGTGGCTCTCTGTTAGGAAACACAAATCAACAATGACATCTACGATAGACAAGCTAACCGATAACACAACCCACGAGCTGGTACATGAGACCATTAGCATACAAACAAGACAATATTATATTCAAAACATTGATATTGGACTCTGTAAACACTAATAAAAGGATTTTCTTTCTGTTTTCCTGGCTGAAGGTCAATGTTAAGTTCCAACATTACCAAGGATCTCCGGCCTGCCCGGGCACTCTGTCTGCACACAGAGAGAAAGGCCCACTGGCAGGACCTGAACCCCAGAACCCAGCACCCGGTGCTGGTGCTACACTGCCAATACCTCTGCCTTCATTACATTCCTAAGTCTTTAATTGTATGGAAAGATGACAAACAAAGTCGGTTCCCACTTTTTCCAGGGCCGGCGGTGTGCGTTTGTGATTGTGTTTAACTCGCTGAGTTTGGTTAGGTCCAGGCCTGATGCATTTTCCTACCGCTGTTGTTTTTTCCTCACATGAATAAAGAGTTGTGCTATTTATCTGCCATGCTCGGTTAGAAGTTATAATCAGCCACTGGCTGGGCTGGGACTTGGACCAAGCCACAAAGCCACTAAACCACAGAGCACCAGAGGAGAGTTTCCACTGTAGGGGACAACTCAGAACTCTGGAGACTGAGGCCTGCTTGACCCAAACTGACCAGCAGCATGGTGCCAGGGTTCTGTGACTTCCGTCTAGTGGTAGTGCAACCTGTAGACTAGAGGTTGGATCCCTGGGTCTGTAGTAGTAGAGATGGACAGGGCCTACCTCATGGAGGGGATTGGAGTCTGGTGAAAGCTATGTTTCAGGAGCCTTAGTAACAGACCCAGATTAGCCCATGTTTTAAATGTAGACGTGTGTGTGTTTATGTCTGTGTGTTGTTGGCTATGCTATGTCAACAGGGACTGTGCACATGCTCTGTAAGCGGCATTGCTCGTGTATTTGTATATAGAGTTGTGCCTGAGAAAACTGCCTAAAGTATGTGATTAACTACTGTGTGCACAGTGTTTACAATGTGTGGCGCCATACTCATAGTACTGACGTGAATATGGCTGCTTTTGGTGGGTGCATTTACTGTGTGTACTATGTGCCTGTGTCTCTCTCTCTCTGTGTGTGTGTGTGTGTGTGTGTACACTATGACACTATGACAGCGCTAGAAATAAGTGTGTGTGCCTGCTCTATGTCGTTGTCTCTCACAAGAAGAGCGGGAGCAGCAGGCCCGGCCTATTATTAACCCAGAATGCCGTGCTCACGGCGAGAGGCAGCTGTGGCCCGAGCAGGAGAGCAAACAAAAGATGTAGGCACGCCGTGTCACACACACAGCCTCCGCTCCCCCCCCCTGCACTGTGTATGTGTGTGTTGTCTGTGCAAACACAGGGCCAGCTGATTAATTAGATAAACACACGGGTCGGCACCACAAGTGGTTCAGTCTGTCACCATGACGGCCGTAATCACCCTTACAGGAGGGTTCACTCACATTCACACAAGAGAGGAAGGGGGAGAGCAAGGTTGCACACACCTTCAGCACGCCATACACACTACTGTACAATTACTGTCCCTGTTAACAGTGCACTCACATTAACACTGTTCAGGAAGATTGGAAATATATTGACACTAAATATGGACACTAAACCAAATTTAGACTACTGTACCTACCAATAAAGAAGCAGAGGTCCTGTACACAGCTGTTTCCTTTCATCTGCTAGCTCTAGCAGAAGAACTGCCTCCTCCTGCCTCTTACTGATAAATACATACTCTTTGTTATAAACCTGTTTATTGGAGATGAGAATTCGCATAGGAGGAGTATGAGAAGTGGGGATGCATTTTTGGGTGCATACTGCCAGTTGGGATCCTCAACTCGTCTGTCCATCTGTCAGTAAGTCTGTGCCACTCCTGACCCCCCCACACCCACAGTAGACCTAATGCACGCACACACACACCCTACTACATGGCCCCTGCGCTGGCGTACGTCACCAGTCACCAAGGCCATCTGTTAGCTCACCACAGCAGTTTTACACTGTGACGTGGTGGTACACACACACAGACTTGTGCTGACACGAGTCTATGCAGGCAATACTACAGTGATACTCAGGGGCGCAACTTTGGTTTTAGAAGTGGGGGGGGAACTAATATATATATATATTTTTTTTATTTTTTTAAATAGTAGGATAAACACTCCAAAACAGCCTACCCGACCGCTCAGAGGCGTCTGCATGATCCTAAAGCACACAGTTGTCTCGTTTTGAATCACATTCCAACGATAAAACTGGGGGGGACAAGTGAAAGTTGCAACCCTGGTGATACTACTGTATACTGAAATCCTACCAGGGAATGACTATCATATCAAAATGTACATATCAGCACTGACTGACATGTAACTAACTGACCCTGCTCTTAGTTAGACTACTAGAACTCAGACGGATAGACAGACATACATACATACATTAACAGAAAGACACACAGATAGTCTAGTAGACCAGAGTTCAATCACTTTCAAAGACATTTAGATGTAAGTATTTAGGTACTTTTTTATTTGAAAAGAAAAGTAGATGAATATTGGAATGTATTTAGAAATACACTTGGAAACTATTTGAAAACACTCAAATACACTGACTTATTTTAATATAGTATTTGAAATAAGTAGTTGAAAATACGGTCAGACTTTATTTGGATAGTCCGGATTTTCGCTCTGTAGATGCTCTACAGATAGTTTGTTGATAGTATGACCATCTGTTGATAAACAACTGCTTGCTAAGGTTACGGTTAGGTTAAGAATAAGGTTAAGGTAAGGGTTAAGTTTAGGGTTAAAGTTAGAGCTAGGGTTAGTAGATAGTTAGTTGAAATGTTACTGATAGTCTGTAGAGCATCTACATATGGACTATCCAAATAAAGTGTTACCGAAAATACTTTCAAATACTTCCAATAGAAGTACCGTAAATTCCGGACTATAAGCCGCAACTTTTTTTCCAGGCTTTGAACATCGCGGCTTAAACAATGACGCGGCTAATGCTTTCAATTTTTTTTTCTCCCAATAAAACACATTCTGTGACGTGCTCAGTTTTTTGGCGGCATGAAGCTTTCATTAGACCAATGAAATTGCCGAACGGGTTAAGGTCAAACAACTTTTTTGTTTACTGTTTAGATTAAATCGAGCGCTCTCAAACTTCCCATCATTCTGATTACGGTAGTCATTTTGTCACCCTCATCATGGCAAAGACACGGAGAAATGCATATGATGCAGCTTTCAAATTGAAGGCGATTGATCTGGCTGTTGGAAAAGGAAATAGAGCTGCTGCACGGGAGCTTGGTCTTAATGAGTCGATGATAAGACGTTGGAAACAGCAGCGTGAGGAATTGACTCAGTGCAAAAAGACAACTAAAGCTTACTGCAAATGTTTTATTTTTTGTTACAAGCCGTGTTTCGTTAAAGCCTATTTATTTTTGTTACAAGCCGTGTTTCGTTAAAGCCTATTTATTTTTGTTACAAGCCGTGTTTCATTAAAGCCTGTGTAAAGTTCATTTGTTTCAAAGGTAGGCACCTGCGGCTTATAGACATGTGCGGCTTATTTATGTTCAAAATAATATATTTTTTTAAATTCAGTGGGTGCGGCTTATATTCAGGTGCGCTTATTACGGTAGTTAATTCGGGCCACATAATTTGAAATTAGTCAAATACACCAAAAAAATTATTTAAATAACAAATATTTAAAAACACATAAACCCTGGTCTGCTCTGTGGTATATTTCATGTGCTGCTCTGACCTCCCATTGCTGCACTGCACTGCTCAGTCATTCACTGCTTCATGACGCCCTACAGAGCCAGTGTGTGTGCGTGTGTGTTTTGTGTGTGTGTTTGTTTGTGTGTCCTACAGAGCCTGCATGGCACAGAAGCTATTTCTAGGCCTCGCTCAGACAGGGATTTACTAAACCAGACAACAACTTTTCTCACACTTTTCTTCTTGGAATGTACAGGTAACTGCCAAAATAAAGGAAACACTTGAGTAAATGAGGGATACAAAGCATATTGAAAGCAGATGAACGTTTGGTGGGGGGAACGTTTTTTCCCCCACCATCAACAAATTTCTCATGGAAAAATAGTGTCGCATCCCTCCAATAGAGTTCCAGACACTTGTAGAATCTATGCCAAAGCGCATTGAAGCTGTTCTGGCTTGTGGTGTTTCCTTTATTTTGGCAGTTACCTGTAGCGACACTGTCTGAGGGAAATTGACTGAGGCAGCCAGACTTTTACTTGAGTGTGTGTGTGCGTGTGTGTTGGAGAGTGTGAGAGAGAAATAGAGAGTGAGTAATTAAGGTTATACTGATTATGATTATGCGTGCGTACACACAACTGTGCGACTAAGTCTGAGTGTATGAGTGTGTGTAGGCATACACATGCAGTGTATTATGCAGCTGGCGAACTTGTGTCTGATGGCCTTTCAATCATGACTTATTGATAATGGGCCGTGTAATTAGTCTGGCCCCTGCTAGCACACAATACAGCACTTCCTGATGCACACACACTTTCAGTCGCAGCCACTCCAGGCTGTTTATTAACTATGGGCCATTTGACTGCTGTTTATTTGAATACGTGACTGAGCGGGACCAGGGTGCAGAGAAGCAGAAGTGGCTGTGCATGGCAGATTAGAAACTAAATGGGGAATGGAGGTTTCTCAAACGGCTTGTGCCGAGTTAGGATTTGTAGTGTTCTTGAAGTGAAGAGGCACTGTTAATGAGTTATTCTCATCATTCTCCAGTCAGTTTGTTAAACCACCGTAAATAGAGGTTACATTAGTCCTCTTCAGAATGGAAAGGGCCTTCCACACACAGTAATTACAGCGGCTGTGGTCTATGTGGTATAAAACTATTTTCCTAGTATTCCCACTGTTGCAACATTCAGTCAATACAAACGAGGTGAACCCAAAGAATGAATCTCCTTACTTGTGTGTGTGCGTGTGCGTGTGTGTGTGTGTGTGTGTGTGTGTGTGTGTGTGTGTGTGTGTGTGTGTGTCAGATGGGGATGAGCTATTTGTGACGAGGTCTTTAGTGCGAGAGTCATTAGTCTATTGTGCTGCTATGATGTCCAATCCTCCTGTCAGGACCACTCAATAACAACCCAACTGTGTACAAAACCCAACTGCCGGTTTACATTTTTTTACATTTTACATTTTAGTCATTTAGCAGACGCTCTTATCCAGAGCGACTTATTTATGAAATACAATCACTACAATGAGACATCCTTTCACCCAGGAAAATTCAGTGACTGCTGGAAGGTATCTTTTTACACAGTGTTATAAAACAGAAGCATTTTTGTAAAACACGTGTTAGCTGGATGCTATGCAACAATGTAATGTAATGCAACTTCTTTTTATTCTAAAAGGAGAATAAAATAATGAAAATGTAAGGGCTTTTAAATTCCCTGTAATCAAGAGAGAATGAGAGTGTAGTGAGTACAGACACACAGAGAGATGGAGAGGCTGACATAGACAGAGCTGTGTCTTACCGTCGTCAAGGGTGATGTCCTGCAGGCCGATGGATCTGAAGGTGGGCTCTCTCTCCTCCGGCTCCTGCTTGATGTTCACACTCTCCCCCTCTGTAGGGAAGGGGCTCTGCTGGGGGGCAAGGGGGTGCTGCTGCACGGGGTTGCTGCTGCACGAGCCTGGGGACAGGCTGGACATGACAGGGCTGCTGGCCTGGGGACTGTGTGCTGGGGGGCCCAGAGGGCTGCCGGTGGGAGAGGGGGAGGTGGGCGACTGGTAGGGCAGGGAGTGGAGCTGGGGGGAGGATGGCCCGGAATGGGGCGAGGGAACCATGTGGGCTGGAGGGGCACTGGAGGTAGTGGGACAGGAGGCAGACCTCTGGCTGGTGGGGTGGTAGCCCCCCATAGCTCTCTGCAGCTGGGGGGAGGGCTGCATCGGATGGTTGGGGTGGGTGGGTGAGGGCTGGCCCATGGGGTGGTTGGGGCGGGTGGGCGAGGGCACCTGGCTAGGGTTGGGGGGGCAGTGGTAGCCCATGGAGAGCAGGTGAGGGGCAGAGTGGGAGGAGTGGGTCATGGGCTGGCTGTGGGGGGCCGTGGAGATGGGGCTGTGGGGGCTGGAGGCCTGCTGGGCGGAGGTGGATGGGGAGGAGTGGTACACCATACCCAGCCCCATGGGGTGGGGGTGGGAGGCCCCGGGGTCAGACTGCTGCTGGTGGTAAGGCATCCTCTCATAGCCCTGCGGAGCCCCAGTGTTCATGTTCATGGAAAGGCTGGGCTGGCCATTGTAGGGCAGGTTGGGATTTAGGTTGCTTAGGTGGCCGGGGTGGGTGTGACTCTGCTGCACAGGATGGTGTTGGTAGGAGGGCCTGTTGGGAGGGGCTGGGCCCGGATGGAACGTCATGTGGCAGTCAGCAGGCGTGTGGAGGCCTCGGCCCTGGAGGTGAGGCAGGTGCTGGAAGGAGGGGGAGCCCATGAGGGGGCAGGCAGGCTGCAGAGTATGGAGGCTGGAGCCGGGGCCCGCAGCCAGGCCCCGGGGAGAGCTGGACAGAAGGCCGTCCGGTGGGTGGCCCTGCTCAGGGGAAGGCAGCTGGGTGTGGGTACTGCGGACCAGGCTGGCAGCATGGGCCAGGGGCATGGACATACCAGGCATGGGGGGCACAGCAGGGGGCCCTTCCATCTCTTCTCTGTTGTGCTCCTGCTTCACCAGGACTGGAGACAGTGAGCGAGAGAGAGAGAGAGAGACAGAGACAGAGAGAGAGAGAGAAAGAGAAAGAGAGAGAGCGGTAGACAGAGAGAGAGAGACACTCAGTATGGGAAACCAACACATTGCCATTCACATGATACCAGCATTAATATATTCAAATCTTTCATTGCAGCCATAAATATTTTGGTGACGTATGTGATGATTATGACAACAGATAATGAATTCCAAAGAAAAACACAAGGCAGTACTCATTTGTTTTACCAAATTCTGGAACACCACAAATAGCCAAATCTCAGGATTAACTTCCCAATCAACATCCACCAAGTCAAAGCATTGTGGTTCACCCAAGTTCAGAATGTATGTGTTAACTAGATTAGAACACAGCACAACTCTGCTGTGTACCAATCAGTGACCTATTTCCCAATCTGGTGCTTGTGACCGGGCAGGGTTTTGTTTTGACTCAGCTCTGAATCAGAGAGAGGGAGCATATGTTGTTGGGTTTGGGTGCCATCATGTTGACTACAGTATGGGGGGGAAGCAAAATGCCTTCCAGCCATGCTGAAACCAGGAGGAGGACAAACCAGTTCACAGCCCCTAGTACCCCTACTACCTCCCCGGGCCCTCCCTCTGACAGGCATGTTACTGAGAGAATACAGCCAGGAAGACTTGTGTCTGAGGGGGAAGGGACAGAGATACTGTGATAGATTGGGTTAAATGGTGCTTTTGAATTATTTTTTCCATGTTTTTGTTTTGAAGGGGAAAGACACTGCGATATTGTAGAGACAGAAGGGTGTTCCTCTGGACTATGCTGACAGCACCTATCCATACTTGGCCAACCCTAATGACTAAGTTTTTCTTGTCTTGACCACCTGACCAGGAACAACTGAGAACCCTACACATTCTAATCGTGACATCCTCTTTAAGGGATCTCAGAAGTTAACTGATGCTCTTTTCTCACAGTTCATCCCTAAACTGCGCCGTGCCAGCCAGGGCCCTACTACCCACGCACACTAGGTAGCACAGTGTGATTGGTGGGCCGGTGATGACACAATTAAGCATGCGGTGTCCGTGGTAACAATAGTGGCGTCTACACTGACAGAGCAGGCTTCCTGTGCTGTGCTCTAATTGGCTGTCCTGGTAGGGTAGCGTGGAAAACAGGAAGCACTTGAAGAGTGGGCGACGTGCTGCAAACGGAGAGTGGGTGGATGGGCACATACACATCTAAACGCACGCACACACACTGCTGTGGTAGATATCAGAAATTGCTCACATGTCATTATATTCCGCCAACACAGTTTTCATTTTGACTAACGTTGGTTTGACGTTATTGTTGGAAAACAATAACAATATCAAGTAACTATGCATGGATTTGACTTAATGAGAAACATTAGGAAACTGTAGAATCCACGTAAAAAAAAAAGCCTTGGAGAGATTTCATTTTAGACAAACAACACCGTTTGAAATTCCCACAATTCCTGTGTGCAGTAAAATGTTCCTGGAGAGCAGAGATTTGCATACTAAAACTTAAATGCAAATACACATCATAAAAAGACAGCAATAGAGTTTCATGGTGCTTTACATGAACAGTTTACAGGTGCACATGTAACTGTTAGTGGAGGTGCCCCTTCTTTAACCACAGCTATGCAAACTGGGAGGGAAAGTTCAAAGCTCTCCAAAACCGGGTTAGTTAGCTAAGCCCAAAAGCAGGATCCTCGGCAGTGTGTGTATGTTTGTATGCGTGTGCTGCTGCTTTCCATGGCTGTATCTGCTTTCTGTCAGTCCCCCTGAGAGGTCAACAGAGGAGTGAAAAGCAGGTTTCAACGTGACTCCATTTGATCCTGTTCCAGTATGTCTTTAGAACACTCCCACTGTCACACATACGACACAATTGCTACATCATATAAATGTGGTTGATGAGATGTTAGCTAAACACCGCGTGTTGCCATATCTAATCATCTGCAGTGGAACTTAACCGCCAGTGATTCTAAATACTTGCAATTCAAGCACTATGATTGGTGTAGAATGTAGATCCTCCTACCTGACAGGTAAGTGAAGCGTTGTGATTGGCTCCTTTTCCGTTTGCCGTTACACACATAGAAGTGCACCTGAACAGCAGAGGTCACGGTCTTACTGTGGTAGGGAGGGACCTCGACTACGACGCTCGACTGGGAGAAGGAACCAACACAGTCAACGTTTCCACTTCTCACAGACATTCACATTAGTCAGGATACTTTAGTAATAATTCATGAATAATGCTACATCAATATAACAGCTGTAAAAATATAGCCTAATGATACAGAATAATATACATCATGTTTGTGACAGCTAAGTTACAGAGAGGTGTAGAAAGCTTATGTTCTACTTACTCCTTGACTTTTCTCATGGATGATTTTCGCCTCCACTTCCCACTGGGGTCTTCCATCTAAAAAGACAAAAAGAGAGGGAGAAGACATGACAGATGAGTAAAACACATTGTAGGACTCCATTTTGACAGACGGCAAGATCACAGCATTCCCACTCCAGTCTGGGCCTGGCGAGAGACAATGCATTCAGCTCTTTGTCTGCTTTTCAAATTATGTGTGAATTAATTGAATAAATGATGGAATGGCACCCAAAGGGATTCAGCATAGAGTCAACCCACCTCCTCCTCCACAAAACAGATGGAGTCAACAGACAAATTTGACACAAAGGACTCCATCAAATCCTCCCCTAATTGAATTGCCAGCTCTTGGACTAATTCCTATATCAATGTGAATCTGGGAGGAAGTGAATTATAGTATCTGCCAAATAGTTTTCAAATAGAAAACCAAGACCATTAAATCTAAAGATCATATAGTAATGCTGAGTTGAATAAGTCAAGTAGCTCAATGCACCTGACATGCAATACACTCCAGCCAAAGAACCTAATTATGAAGACAATCTATGATCATTGCACTATATTTCAGACCCATCTTTAAGTCTTGTGTAATATATCTTCTGGGTTACTGTCTATTTTCCTAATGATCATCATGTCAGTGTAAGACTCTCTGCCCGAGCAGACATGGCTCAATATGAACCACAGAAGATCTTCGGAAAGCAGAGGGATTTCAATTGGTTCTGGCTGGGGGACCAGAAACATCTCAATGATGTCATCTTTATGGACACAAAAATTCTGTGGAGAGTATTTTTACAGCTATTAAAAAGTAATCGAAGTCTAAATATCCTGCAATTTGTCTTGCCTGGTTAACATTATGGAGAGACGAGTGGAATAACTCTATTTATTCAAAATCCGTGCCTCCCTCCTCCCTCTGCCGGTCGGTCCACCATGCGCTAGGCTACATTGCGCTGCCAGAGTTCTGGCTGGCTTAGGAAAGGAAACATCCTCTTATTTTCCAGTTTTCCTCCTACAGATCTAATGATCTGGCCAGACATCTTAGGCATCCAGCCATTCAGAAAAACAGTTGAGAGAATTATAACGGGCTGCTGCAGTTAAGGAGAAGTCACGATCATCACAACTACTAAATCAGAAATGTACTCAGCTACTACTGCACAACTACTTTTTTTATATTTTTATTTCACCTTTATTTAACCAGGTAAGCTAGTTGAGAACAAGTTCTCATTTACAACTGCGACCTGGCCAAGATAAAGAAAAGCAGTTTGACAACATACAACAACACAGAGTTACACATGGAATAAACAAGAGTACTGTCAATAACACAATAGAAAAAAGAAAGTCTATATACAGTGTGTGCAAATGGCATGAGGAGGTATGGCAATAAATAGGCCATAGTAGCAAAGTAATTACAATTTAGCAGATTAACACTGGAGTGATAGATGAGCAGATGGTGTGTAAGTAGAAATACTGGTGTGCAAAAGAGCAGCAAAGTAAATAAAAACAATATGGGGATGAGGTAGGTAGTTGGATGGGCTATTTACAGATGGACTATGTACAGCTGCAGCGATCGGTTAGCTGCTCAGATAGCTGATGTTTAAAGTTAGTGAGGGAAATGTAAGTCTCCAGCTTCAGCGATTTTTGCAATTCGTTCCAGTCACTGGCAGCAGAGAACTGGAAGGAAAGGCGGCCAAAGGAGGTGTTGGCTTTGGGGATGACCAGTGAGATATACCTGCTGGAGTGCGTGCTACGGCTGGGTGTTGTTATCGTGACCAGTGAGCTGAGATAAGGCGGAGCTTTACCTAGCATAGACCTCTAGATGACCTGGAGCCAGTGGGTCTGGCGACGAATATGTAGCGAGGGCCAGCCGACGAGAGCATACAGGTCGCAGTGGTGGGTGGTATAAGGGGCTTTGGTAACAAAACGAATGGCACTGTGATAGACTGCATCCAATTTGCTGAGTAGAGTATTGGAGGCTGTTTTGTAGATGACATCGCCGAAGTCGAGGATCGGTAGGATAGTCAGTTTTACTAGGGTAAGTTTGGCGGCGTGAGTGAAGGAGGCTTTGTTGCGAAATAGAAAGCCGATTCTAGATTTGATTTTGGATTGGAGATGTTTGATATGAGTCTGGAAGGAGAGCTTACAGTCTAGCCAGACACCTAGGTATTTGTAGTTGTCCACGTATTCTAGGTCAGATTGATACTGCAGTCACTTACAGTTGAGAGTAAGTAGGTACAACTCTTTTTAAATGGCATGATGCCACGCTAACTTGCAATTGCAAATGGGGCTGTTTCATGCTGTTCATAACGTCACATATGGATCTGATTACATCTGACTGCACCTGTGTTACTTCTCCACTTAACCAAAGGGCTCCCCAAAACAATCTGCCCTAATGCCTGCTGAAAGAATCCCCATCTTTACAATGGGATCTTATAGCTGTACTGTAGTTATAGGCTAAGTCCTGTACATCTACAGTATTCTGCTTTTCTTTCCAAACACTTCCCCTTCTAATAGCCATCTATAGTAGATGGCCCTACTCTGATCTCCTCTTAACTGGTAACTGTTCAGAGAGATAACATACTACTTTAGTTAGGAAGACCCTTGATCTCATCCTAACAGAGGCAGATGACAGTCTTTGCCCCAGTAATCCTGTGGTGCATTTGAGCTCTATAGAAGAGTCTGTGGAGATTCCACCGTCCCACAGAATGAAACAGAACAGGTTTATAACATAAGCCACTTTAGGCTATTGTATGTCTACTGGGAGGTTCCATCTCTTCTCATGAAAGAGGGGCTCTAGCTACTCCTCTAGGTATCTGAGTCAGCTTTCTGGTAATGACTGAATAATGACCTTGGGTGCCTTAGCTCTGTCTGATTTCAGCATACTAAGTGGATTTCTGCAGCACATGTTGACATTCAATAGGCAGGAGAGAGGAGGGAGAGGGCCCCACATGTCCTGCCACCGTCCTTCGCCCACCACTAAACAAGCTCCAACAGGAACCTACCCGACGACGGAGAGAAAACACATCCATCCACCCCTCCCTTTCAGAGAAAAAACATGTTCTATATACACTCCTCTCTCAGAGAGTTAAAAACACACGTCCATGTGTTATGATATCTACCAAAACAATGAGGGCTAAGCTATTCAGACAGCTAGAATAACTGCAGCTTTTAGACCTTTTGTATGGAAGAAAGGAAAAACACTGGTGCCTGGTGTGTTAAATGCAATTTCAATTCAACCACAGTTTTTTACATCATCCTCCCCTCACCTTCTGCCCTCATCAAGGCCCTACAGTAGTCATTACAGTAGTCAGTCAGTAGAGTCAGTCAGTAAGTACAGTAGAGCCAGTAGTCAGTACAGTACAGTCAGTCAGTAGAGTCAGTCAGTAAGTACAGTAGAGCCAGTAGTCAGTACAGTAGTCAGTCAGTAGAGTCAGTCAGTAGTCAGTAAATACAGTAGAGCCAGTAAGCCAGTATAGTCATTACAGTACAGTCAGTCAGTAAGCCAGTAGAACCAGTACAGTACAGTCAGTCAGTAAGACAGTAGAGTCAGTAGGCCAGTATAGTCATTACAGTACAGTCAGTCAGTAAGCCAGTACAGTACAGTCAGTCAGTAGTCAGTATGCCAGTATAGTCAGTACAGTAGTCAGTAAGCCAGTAGAGTCAGTACAGTAGAGTCAGTCAGTAAGCCAGTATAGTCAGTACAGTACAGTCAGTCAGTAAGCCAGTTGAGTCAGTAAGCCAGTAAAGTAGTCAGTCAGTAAGCCAGTAGAGCCAGTAAGCCAGTATAGTCAGTACAGTAGTCAGTCAGTAAGCCAGTAGAGTCAGTAGAGTCAGTAGAGTACAGTCAGTCAGTAAGCCAGTAGAGCCAGTAAGCCAGTATAGTCAGTACAGTAAAGTCAGTCAGTAAGCCAGTACAGTCAGTAAGCCAGTAGTCAGTAAGCCAGTAGAGTCAGTACAGTACAGTAGAGTCAGTCAGTAAGCCAGTATAGTCAGTACAGTACAGTCAGTCAGTAAGCCAGTACAGTCAGTAAGCCAGTAGTCAGTAGGCCAAAATAGTCTGTCAGTAGAGTCAGTCAGTATAGTCAGTCATTCAATCTAGGGGTCCCTTTCCTCTGTTTGATGAGGTTCACTCTGGTCAAATAATATTTTTTTCCCTCAGAATAATAATAATGCATTTTTCATATTCCCCTCCCTCTGAGCCAAACTGCTCCCTCCCTCCTTCCCCCAGAGCAGGTAATAAAGTGATAGAAGTCAGCATGAAGCCAATGGATGTGATCCCGTTTCATCTGGACAGAGGGAAAGGACCTTTCTGCTTTTCCTAGCATTAGGAGGTGATGAGCGAACGAGCCAAAGACCAGACCTCACACTGACAGACCTGCTGTAGCCAGATGGACCAGAGTTCGCCTGCCTGCATCATTATGGCTCCCCTTCTTCAACTACCCCTCTCCCTCCTCCCCTATCTGCAGTGCAGTCCAGTCCATTGACATAACTAACTGAAGCCCACAAAGAACTGGTAAACTGGATGGACACACACAACCAACTCACTAAAATACCTCGAGATTCCATAAACCATAGAGAGTCCAGTAGAGATTCCATAAACCATAGAGTCCAGGAGATTCCACAAACCATAGAGTCCAGTAGAGATTCCATAAACCATAGAGTCCAGTAGAGATTCCATAAACCATAGAGAGTCCAGGAGATTCCACAAACCATAGAGAGTCCAGGAGATTCCACAAACCATAGAGAGTCCAGGAGATTCCAGAAACCATAGAGAGTCCAGTAGAGATTCCATAAACCATAGAGTCCAGTAGAGATTCCATAAACCATAGAGTCCAGTAGAGATTCCATAAACCATAGAGTTCAGTAGAGATTCCATAAACCATAGAGTCCAGTAGAGATTCCATAAACCATAGAGTCCAGTAGAGATTCCATAAACCCTAGAGAGTCCAGTAGAGATTCCATAAACCCTAGAGAGTCCAGTAGAGATTCCATAAACCCTAGAGAGTCCAGTAGAGATTCCATAAACCGTAGAGAGTCCAGTAGAGATTCCATAAACCGTAGAGAGTCCAGTAGAGATTCCATAAACCGTTGAGAGTCCAGTAGAGATTCCATAAACCGTAGAGAGTCCAGTAGAGATTCCATAAACCTTAGAGAGTCCAGTAGAGATTCCATAAACCGTAGAGAGTCCAGTAGAGATTCCATAAACCGTAGAGAGTCCAGTAGAGATTCCATAAACCGTAGAGAGTCCAGCAGAGCTTCCATAAACCGTAGAGAGTCCAGTAGAGCTTCCATAAACCGTAGAGAGTCCAGTAGAGCTTCCATAAACCATAGAGAGTCCAGTAGAGCTTCCATAAACCATAGAGAGTCCAGTAGAGCTTCCATAAACCATAGAGAGTCCAGTAGAGATTCCATAAACCATAGCGAGTCCAGTTGAGATTCCATAAACCATAGTGAGTCCAGTAGAGATTCCATAAACCATAATGTAGTACTTGTTATCAACTGGTGCCTGGAGATAGGGATCCCTGTTACCCAACCCTCCTCTCCTCTGTGCATTTAGGAGCGGCGCGCCACCACCGCATTTATTTGTATGTATGCCCCAGGAAGACCCCATCCTACCCCCCCAGGAAGACCCCATCCTACCCCCCACATGAAGACCCCACCCTACCCCCCCAGGAAGACCCCATCCTACCCCCCGCAGGAAGACACCATCCTACCCCCCACATGAAGACCCCACCCTACCCCCCCAGGAAGACCCTATCCTACCCCCCACATGAAGTCCTCACCCTAACCCCCGCATGAAGTCCCCACCCTACCCCCCGCATGAAGTTCCCATCCACCAACCCCCGAATGAAGTCCCCACCCTACCCCCCACAGGAAACAGTGACTATACATTAACTAACTAACCACAATAAACGTGTCTTTCACGCTCAACGTGATTCCACTGTTGTACTCTGTTTATGGAAGGAGGAGGTGGAAAACTCTGTCATTACTACTCTCTTACTCTCCTCTCTTTATTCCATCCCTCCATCCGCTCCCTCCAATCAGGCATGTTCTGCAATAAGCATCTGGATTAGCCTTGATGAGGGACAATTTACACAAACCAGATCATCATTATCGCTCTCTTTCCCCCATGATGACACACATCATTTTTGCAGGGCCCAAGTTTCCTCCACTCCACTCTTAGGGTAAACTCTCCACTCCTAGGGTAAAAGGTTTCCACTCAATTTCTCAAAATAATGTATCTTAGTCAATAAGTAACAGCACCCTTGACTCTCCTCCGTGTTTGAACTTGATTCAGTTTGGCCTCTTTCACAAAGCTATGGTGGGCAGGCAGGGACTGGTTCACAGAATGCTGTCACCCTTTCACAGTTTCCATCCTGGAACCCGCCCATACTTGTGTTTTATTATTGAAAGAGTTAGAGGAGGGAGAGTCTAAATAGTGGGTTGTAGTAAGCTAAGTTCAACCCAAGCGATTAATGAAGAGGTACAGTATGAGCAGAAGGACTGACCACACTCAGAGACTCTCTCTTCTTAAGTTTAATACACTAAACAGGTCAGGGCAGGGCTAAATATTAACACTGATAAGGACTAGAGAGAGACTGAGGAGCCAGGTGTAAGCAGTAGACTGTACTGTGTGAGTGTGTGATAACCTGTGTATCAGTCGGTAGCCAGATATGCTACCCATCTTTCTCTTGGGATGGACAGAAACGATCAGAAAAAGAGATTGAGATCCATTTTTAGTGTCTTTTGCTCTTGAGCTATGTGTGTATTATAACTCAGAACTCTTGTAGTAACATTCCATGGATGACAGAAAAGAGATTTAAATAGTAGAGCAGTGCTAGTGGGCGGGATAGCAGCATGGTGTGGAACGCACCCCAGGGCTGTAGGAGGCATAGGACTGTTCTTTTTCCAGGTGTTTCTATCTAGTTGGGTCTGACTCTTCCTCCGCAGTCAGTAAATCAGCTATTGGAACCTGTTTGAACTCTGTGTTGCAAGAGGTGATTGGTGATGGTGACGTTCTATCTAGAGTATGTTGAGAAGGGTCCTTACACTCCTGCTGTTTTCTACACAACAATAGTTACGTTGTTGCAACAGTGCCTCTTCAACCTCAGGAGGCTGAAGAAATTTGGTTTGTCACCAAAAACACTCAAACTTTTACAGATGCACAGTCGCGAGCATTTTGTCGGGTTGTATCACCGCCTGGTACAGCAACTGCTCCGCCCACAACAGTAAGGCTCTCCAGAGGTTAGTGAGGTCTGCACAACGCATCACCAGGGTCAAGCTACCTGCCCTCCAGGACACCTACACCACCCGATGTCACAGGAAGGCCAAAAAGATCATCAAGGACAACAACCACCCGAGCCACTGCCTGTTCACCCCGCTATCATCCAGAAGGCGAGGTCAGTACAGGTGCATCAAAGCTGGGACTGAGAGACTGAAATACAGCTTCTATCTCAAGGCCATCAGACTGTTAAACAGCCATCACTAACATTGAGTGGCTGCTGCCAACATACTGACGTAATCTCTAGCCACTTTAATAATTAAAAATTGTATGTAATAAATGTATCACTAGCCACTTTAAACAATGCCACTTCATATAATGTTTACATACCCTACATTACTCATCTCATATGTATATACTGTACTCTATACCATCTACTGCATCTTGCCTATGCCGTTCGGCCATCACTCATCCATATATTTATATGTACATATTCTTATTCATTCCTTTACACTTGTGTATATAAGGTAGTTGTTGTGAAATTGTTAGATTACTTGTTAGATATTACTGCATGGTCGGAACTAGAAGCACAAGCATTTCGCTACACTCGCATTAGCATCTGCTAACCATGTGTATGTGACCAATACATTTTGATTTGATTTTCGATTTGATTTTAGTTAAGCTGGAGGTACAGTACCTAAAGCAACCCAGATCTTGGGTCAACTCACTGGATCCAAACTACAGAGAATTTGCTACTGTGGATATTCTAAGCTGTTTAATTTGTATTAACCAAATAGTATTATATACACTTGGAGTCGGAAGTTTACATAAACCTTAGCCAAATATATTTAAACTCAATTCCTGACATTTAATCCTAGTAAAAATTCCCTATCTTAGGTCAGTTAGGATCACCACTTTATTTTAAGAATTTGAAATGTCAGAATAATAGTAGAGAGAATGATTTATTTCAGCTTTTATTTCTTTCATCACATTCCCAGTGTGTCAGACGTTTACATACACTCAATTAGTATTTGGTAGCATTGCCTTTAAATTGTTTAACTTGGGTCAAACATTTTGAGTAGCCTTCCACAAGCTTCCCACAATAAGTTGGGTGAATTTTGGCCCATTCCTCCTGACAGAGCTGGTGTAACTGAGTCAGGCTTGTAGGCGTCCTTGCTCGCGTACGCTTTTTCATTTCTGCCCACTCATTTTCTATGGGATTGAGGTCAGGGCTTTGTGATGGCCACTCCAATACCTTGACTTTGTTGACCTTAAGCCATTTTGCCACAACTTTGGAAGTATGCTTGGTGTCATTTTCCATTTGGAAGACCCATTTGCGACCAAGCTTTAACTTCCTGACTGATGTCTTGAGATGTTTCTTTAATATATCCACATAATTGTCCTTCCTCATGATGCCATCTATTTTGTGAAGTGCACCAGTCCCTCCTGCAGCAAAGCACCCCCACAACATGATGCTGCCACCCCCGTGCTTCAATGGTTGGGATGGTGTTCTTCGGCTTGCAAGCCTCTCCCTTTTTCCTCCAAACATAACCATGGTCATTATGGCCAAACAGTTCTATTTTTGATTCATCAGACCAGAGGACATTTCTCCAAAAAGTACAGAGCAGCCTTTCAGGTTATGTTGATATAGGACTCGTTTTACTGTGGATATAGATACTTTTGTACCTGTTTCCTTCACAAGGTCCTTTGCTGTTGTTCTGGGATTGATTTGCACTTTTCACACCGAAGTACATTCATCTCTAGGAGACAGAACACGTCTCCTTCCTGAGTGGTATGACAGCTGCGTGGTCCCATGGTGTTTATACTTGCGTACTATTGTTTGTACAGATGAACGTGGTACCTTCAGGCATTTGGAAATTGCTCCCAAGGATGAATCAGACTTGTGGAGGTCTACAATGTTTTTTCTGAGGTCTTGGCTGATTTATTTTGATTTGCCCATGATGTCAAGCAAAGAGGCACTGAGTTTGAAGGTAGGCCTTGAAATACATACACAGGTAAACCTCCAATTCACTCAAATGATGTTAATTAGCCCATCAGAAGCTTCTAAGGCCATGACATCAAGCTGTTTAAAGGCACAGTCAACTTAGTGTATGTACAGTTCTGACCCACTGGAATTGTGATACAGTGAATTACAAGTGAAATAATCTGTCTGTAGACAATTGTTGGAAAAATGACTTGTGTCATACACAAAGTAGATGTCCTAACAGACTTCCGATTTGTGGAGTGGTTGAAAAACGAGTTTTAATGACTCCAACCTAGGTGTATGTAAACTTCCCACTTCAGCTGTATCTGATATAAGACCATTGTAGCAAGAGGACAATCTAAAAATAATCTCTCCTGATCCGTTGGACTGTTCGACCATGTGAATTAAGAGTCAGCTGGTGGGTCAACACTATTTTATTTTAAAAGGGAGACACCATAGAGACCAACATCCCTTTTACAAGGGAGCCCTGCATACTGTATACACAGTTTACAAAATAAAGTCAAACACAATATAATACAAAAAATCAAGAAAAACAATCACATTCCTTAGCAAGGATGTCCCTAAGGATTTCCCCCCTGTGTGTGAGACGCTGTGTGTACAAGTCTCTTACCAGGGCCCTTCTCCAGGAACATGACCTTTGATTCGGGGAAGAAGTTGGATCCTGTGATGACCATCTCCTCTCCCCCGCTGACCAGACAGCCGGTCAGACTGGCCTTCTCTACCTGGGGAAGCTCCTGGGCCGAACGCTGGGCTGGGAGGTTAGAGGAGAGGGGTTTACATAGGCAGCAATGTACATATGAGAAAGATAGAAAGAGACAGAGAAAAAGAGATGAGTGGGGGGGGTAAAGAGAGAGAAAAGGGCTGAGTGTGTGTATGTGTGTATCTGGACACTCACAACACTCCACGGGGATGGATGCAGCCTGTAGAGAGAGAACCTTCCCATTGGGCTGGGGAATGTGAACACGA
Organism: Salmo trutta; assembly: GCF_901001165.1. Taxonomy (NCBI): domain Eukaryota; kingdom Metazoa; phylum Chordata; class Actinopteri; order Salmoniformes; family Salmonidae; genus Salmo; species Salmo trutta. The sequence continues at coordinate 29,746,856 of NC_042968.1, forward strand.
AACACCACTCGCACACGCGTGTTCTTCCGCCCGATATCAGTCTCCCCCTTCCGCAGCTCAATGTCTGAGTTCCGCAGCTTCAGGATGCCAGCACAGTCAATACTGCAAGAGAGATAGGGAGGGGAGCTAAGCAACACCCCCCGATTGGGTATCAATTAAGCAATTCATTAGGCTGAATGAAAGGCTGAATGAATTCCATAATAAACCTTTGCCATCATATTGTGAAAAAATATCCATCTGAGTCAAATTACAAAGTGTAAATGCAGTAAATATGATTTATTAATGCTACAGCTATGAGGGGAAACACCAAATCTAAGACAAAACAGCTTGGAAAACCAGAGCCTTCGAAATAAAAGACTAAATATATACTGTGGTTAATGTAGATCCATAAATAAGGGAATAAAGTGTATTGAAAGCATATTCTGCTTGGTGGGAAATTCTCATATTTTCCTACTGAACTTAACCCTCCTGTTGGTATGAATTAAGACAAATAAAATTCCTCCTGTGTGTATGTATGTATGTATGTATGTATGTATGCATGTATGTATGCATGTATGTATGCATGTATGTATGCATGTATGTATGTATGCATGTATGTATGTGTGTCTGTCTGTGGATATTCCGATCCTGTTTGATCATAAACGGTTATTTTTACACTTTCAAGGTCTTCCTCTGTGCTAGGAGGTAGTGCTCATAATTCAACTGAGTAATGTAATCCTTGAGCGACCATGACACCCACCTGGCAGACATATTGTTTTCGGGAAGCAGAGGAATCTCGAGAACTTTGGTGCTGGAGATGATGATCTCCTGGCTGGCGGTGGCCACCGTTTTCCCAGTGATCCGATGCACCTGGTAGAAGGCGTGAGGTCTGAGGTAGCGGTCGTCTGCCGTGCCGATGAACATCTGTAGGTTGACAGGCTTCTCGTTGTAGCCCATCAGCTGAGACAAGGCAGAGATACGGAGGGAAGGGGGGAGAAAGAAAATCAGAAAAAAAACATTAGTATGTAGATAGAGTCCATATGAGCATCGCACTTCCAGGACAATCTGCACATTTCCTTTACTTCCCAATGCCCATTTCTCTCTTTTCTGGAGGGAGTCTAGCCTAAATGTCAGCTTCAAACGTTCAAGTGAAAACCCCCAGTCAGTCAGGAATTTCTGGCAGGATCTCTGGAGATTCATCTGGATCCCTCTACTTGGCCTCCAAGCAGGTCAACACACACACACACACACAAACACGTTCTCCTCCTCGAACTAAAGACCCTCATCATTTTCCCCTTTGTCTACTCTCTGTTTTAACAGGGATCCCAACCAGCATGTGCACAATTACCTCCAAAATCCCTTCTGCAGAGGAACCACCATCTCAGACCTTAGCCCAGTAATTTCCGAGACAAACCCCCAACAGGTCGGAGCTACCCAAAAAGACCAAGCAAAAAACGAGGAGACACGTTTTCAAAACACGAGAGAGAAAGGAGAAAGACCATGGAAATGGAAAGGGAGTGAACAAAAAAAAATCTATCTTGAAAGACATTCTTTGGTGCACCACAGTACCGGAAACAAAATGGCTACAACTTTACTGAATGGAGTGCAAACTTGGAAAAACAAGTCACCAAGGATATGATCTTCAACTCATTCTGTGTGGTCTATCGTGCACCTTTTAAAGAACCTTTTATTGGTGAAGCTGCGGTTTTGGGTTCTAGAATAAACCTGTCAGTGAAATTGCCAACCAACGCCCATGACCCTGATCCAGCTGTGGTGCCAGTGCCAGCTTGGCCTGAGCCCTGGGCAGCCTATGCAGCTGCTCTCTCCTTCTTGGCTCTTTCAGGAGCCAAAATGGCCACCAGCCTGCCATGCAGGTGAGAGGCCCTCCCCTTCATTCTCTCCTCAGAGGGACAGAGAAAACACCGACAACACAATCCCACTACTGTTAGGAATGTTGTGCTTGGCAGGGGCCGTGACGGCAGGATGGCACCCCCTCCACCACCACTTCCACCCACCACCTGCCCCGTACCCACCTCCCCGGCCCAGCCAAGCCACATCCAACCCCTGGCTCCACCGCAGCTGGAGGGTTACCCCTGCTCCCCACCCTGCGTCACACACACACACCGGTGTTACCGTTTGGGGAAAGAGAGAAAAAGGTTAGGTGTGGAAGGAGAAAAATAGAGAAAAGAAAGGAGGGGGGTTTGAGGGTGGGAGTTGTCATTATGCAGTTGGTCCACAGAGCAACAGCAGCCAAAACAGCGAAATGATGGTCTGGATGGAAACAAGTGTACCTGAGAAAAACACCAACCACCAAAAATCACATGCAGCTAGGTTTTAAAATATTTACTTTCTCTGAAACCAATTATTGGACATCCTTTTCCTTTCCAGCTCCAACTGAAAGCTTGACTGTGGTGGTGTGTGACTATTTTCTCTCTGACTAAAACACATAGATGGGACCTAGCGGGGTCAGAATAGAGGTATGGGGGCCTGTTGGGGTCAGACAGAGTCAGTGGAAACGATGTGTTATGTTTAGTGGTCTTTGAGAGAAGACGAGTCCCCTGGGTATCATACAGAGTGGTAAAGACCTCTACTACTATAACACTGAAGACAGGAGGAGGGTTCTAATCAGCATAAAGCCTCAGTGTTCTGAATAGGGGTAGGGAGGTGAGGTAGCCGGAACACACAGTCTGCAATACGATGCTGGTCAGGGGCTTTGTTTACTCAGTGAACCCTAACCCACCCCCTCTCCCTGACCTCTGTGTGTTTGTGTGTGTGTGTGTGTGTGTGTGTGTGTGTGTGTGTGTGTGTGTGTGTGTGTGAGTGAGAGAGAGAGAGAGAGAGAGAAAGGGGGCAGGGTTTATGATGACCTGGCTCCTCATAGGCCTAGTTACAGGTTACAAGGCCCGGCTGGTCTGGTCTGGCTGGTTAATTCATCTTCAGGGTAGCTGACAAAAAAAATTAAAAGCAGGCCCAGCAGCTGCCCACTGCAGCCCTGCCAGGCTCAACTCAACCAGGTTAGGTCACTCTCCTCTCTGCTTTGCAGCTCCACCTATTTATACAGGCAGGCACATCTAGGAAAGCACCAGCAACACATGGAGACCTTTAGACTATGGGTGATTAGACCTGTTCTGTTCCATTTGGACTTCATTCTTGATTCTTAACCTTTCAACACACGGCAGACACATTACAGCTGAGCAGTAGGCCTACTTCCAATTCAGGTTGATGTGGTACTGGACAATTTGTCTCAGTTAGAACTTCCAGTTCCACAACGCATTGTTCATGCTGAAATACTGGGTGCTTACTAATCAAATGCAGCCACTGCTTTAATGAACAAAAACCAAAGCATTTTGATATTGCATGCATTAGAACAATGGTACCTGGTGGTTAAGTCAAGAGCACCTGGCAGAGGGGCAGACACAGGCTTAGGATAGAACTTAAAGGGACAGGGAAAGCCCCCTAAAGTCATTCCTAGCTGGACGTCTTGGAAGTGTGTGTACCCTCTAAGCCTGCTCCTGTTGAACCTACGGTCTACAGGCTGATATCTAGGAGACAATCTGACTCCTCCCTGACCCTGCACTGACTACGCTAAGAAGCTTTTGGGCGGCTGGGGCGAAGCATGCGAGGTCACATCCTTGTCTCACGCTGTGACACACACACACACACACACTTCGGGCGATCAGCCTCAGAGGTGGTGCCATTTCGCCCGTCGAAACAAGGCCAGAGTCAGGGATAGGGCCTGTGGCATCCACAACACATGGGCACCCAGCTGAGTGGACAGGGTTGGTGAACAGTCCAGCCTAGTAATGGATTAGTCCTTCAGAGCTTTTAAAGAGGAAGAGAGGTGCACTATAATGGTCTCTTAGATCTGCAAATAGGAGAAGTAGCATTGATTTAACCCGACCTGAATACAGAAACACAGCTGTTATAGTGGTATTAATGTTGTCCTACAGGACTACTCTTTATAGTGGGAGTCACTAATATTGTCCCTACAGGTCTTTGTAGGGTACCAGGTGAGACTAGCAGAAAGGTAAAGTCTCATAAGAAATAGAGTGCAACGAATCTCTGAGACAATGGATGTGCAGACTGACTGCAACTCCAAATGTCAAAAAAGCTTTTCTTCATTTTGGCAATTGAATATATTTAGATGTGCTGAAAGTTGTTTATACAATCAACATTACTTCCTGTATAATATCCCCCTATTATGGGGTCATCCTCAATCCCTAGAGAACCCCATCAACATGAAATACATCTAATAGCTAACTAGTGATAATTATCATTACAATTACCTGTGATCGTAAACAAAACCTTAATTCTACTTTCAAAAAGCTCAAAGTCATTAGGCATGGTTTTATGAGGTGCTTTACGGTCTGTTATTACTAGTATAGATATGGGAAGCGGACTATGGAAGTGAGTACTGACTGACTGACTGACTGACTGACTGACTGACTGACTGACTGAGTGTAAATCTGCGAGTGTGTGTGCGTGTAAATCTGTGAGTGTGTGGCGTTGTAATGTTTATTCACAGTTCACAGCACACCATGTGTGTTCCAGACAGAATATAGCGACTTTATGTTTCTGTGTGGGTGTGAAACTGTGAGTGCGCGGGGGGGGGGGGGGGGGGGGGGGGGGGGAGAAAGAGAGAGACAGAGGAAAGGATGTGAAGAGCACTACAGCACAAAACGTGGTCAGAAATCAAGTATTGTTATTGTTTTGTGAAACCATGTTTCGTACTGAGGTGCTTTTCGCGTCTCTAAACCAAATACTCTGATCACATAAAATACTTTGAACACGTGCAGTTCATCCTGGAGTAGAAGTTTCTGTAAAGACCTACTACACCAAGTCCTCTCTCAGTCTCTAGAGTCTATAACACGAGGCCCAGGTCTGGTGTAGAAGTTTCTGTAAAGACCTACTACACCAAGGCCTCTCTCAGTCTCTAGAGTCTATAACACGAGGCCCAGGTCTGGTGTAGAAGTTTCTGTAAAGACCTACTACACCAAGGCCTCTCTCAGTCTCTAGAGTCTATAACACGAGGCCCAGGTCTGGTAGCGAGCCGTCATGTTATCAAACACACTCAGCAGATGTAGGCTGCTCCAAATGAAATAATACGGCAGGTAAAACTGATTAGGGCCTGACTGTAGAGTAGAAAAAGCCCTGCTTCAGCACTCCCAGTGGGTCAACACCACACGGTTAAACAGAACAGAAATAGAAGACAGAGATGGCTAATTTAGCAACCTCTGACATTTAAAACTACTTCCAAAATAACTATTTTCTTTGCAATTTCCGTTTTTCAGTCCCAACATCATAGCAAGGCTATGTTCTGGGCCAAATACTGTAATACGTAGTGTTATGTAAACATAACACTAGGGAAAATAAGCAAAAAGGGCAAATAAGCAAAAAATACAGACACACACACACGTAGACACAGGTAGAGTAGACACATGCAGACACACACACACACACACACACGTAGACACAGGCAGAGTAGACACACACAGACACACACACGTAGACACAGGCAGAGTAGACACACACAGACACACACAGACACACACACGTAGACACAGGCAGAGTAGACACACACAGACATGTAGACACAGGCAGAGTAGACACACACACACGTAGACACAGGCAGAGTAGACGCACGCAGACACACACACGTAGACACAGGCAGAGTAGACGCACGCAGACACACACACACGTAGACACAGGCAGAGTAGACACACGCAGACACACACATGTAGACAGGCAGAGTAGACACATGCAGACACACACGTAGACACGGGCAAGAGTAGACACACACACACACACGTAGACACAGGCAAAGTAGACACACGCAGACACACATGTACACACAGGCAGAGTAGACACATGTAGACACATACACACACACGTAGACACAGGCAAAGTAGACACACGCAGACACACACACACGTAGACACAGGCAAAGTAGACACACGCAGACACACACACACGTAGACACAGGCAAAGTAGACACACGCAGACACACATGTAGACACAGGCAGAGTAGACACATGCTGACACACACACACGTAGACACAGGCAGAGTAGACACACGCAGACACACACACACACATGTAGACACAGGCAGAGTAGACACATGTAGACACACACACACACACACGTAGACACAGGCAGAGTAGACACATGCAGACACACACACACACACACACGTAGACACAGGCAGAGTAGACACATGCAGACACACACACACACACACACACATGTAGACACGGGCAGAGTAGACACACGCAGACACACACACACACACACACAGACACGGGCAGAGTAGACACACACACACGTAGACACGGGCAGAGTAGACAAACACACACACACAGACACGGGCAGAGTAGACACACGCAGACACACACACACACACGTAGACACAGGCAGAGTAGACACACGCAGACACACACACACATGTAGACACGGGCAGAGTAGACACACACACATGTAGACACAGGCAGAGTAGACACATGCAGACACACACACACATGTAGACACGGGCAGAGTAGACACACACACACACAGACACGGGCAGAGTAGACACACACACATGTAGACACAGGCAGAGTAGACACACGCAGACACACACACACACACACACACACGTAGACACAGGCAGAGTAGACACACGCAGACACACACACACATGTAGACACAGGCAGAGTAGACACACACACATGTAGACACAGGCAGAGTAGACACACGCAGACACACACACACACAGACACGGGCAGAGTAGACACACACACACGTAGACACGGGCAGAGTAGACACACACACAGACACGGGCAGAGTAGACACACACACACGTAGACACGGGCAGAGTAGACAAACACACACACACAGACACGGGCAGAGTAGACACACGCAGACACACACACACACACGTAGACACAGGCAGAGTAGACACACGCAGACACACACACACATGTAGACACGGGCAGAGTAGACACACACACATGTAGACACAGGCAGAGTAGACACATGCAGACACACACACACACATGTAGACACGGGCAGAGTAGACACACACACACACACAGACACGGGCAGAGTAGACACACACACATGTAGACACAGGCAGAGTAGACACACGCAGACACACACACACACACACACACGTAGACACAGGCAGAGTAGACACACGCAGACACACACACACATGTAGACACAGGCAGAGTAGACACACACACATGTAGACACAGGCAGAGTAGACACACGCAGACACACACACACACAGACACGGGCAGAGTAGACACACACACACGTAGACACGGGCAGAGTAGACACACACACAGACACGGGCAGAGTAGACACACACACATGTAGACACAGGCAGAGTAGACACACGCAGACACACACACACACACGTAGACACAGGCAGAGTAGACACACGCAGACACACACACACATGTAGACACGGGCAGAGTAGACACACACACATGTAGACACAGGCAGAGTAGACACATGCAGACACACACACACATGTAGACACGGGCAGAGTAGACACACACACACACAGAGACACGGGCAGAGTAGACACACACACATGTAGACACAGGCAGAGTAGACACACGCAGACACACACACACGTAGACACAGGCAGAGTAGACACACGCAGACACACACACACATGTAGACACAGGCAGAGTAGACACACACATGTAGACACAGGCAGAGTAGACACACGCAGACACACACACACAGACACGGGCAGAGTAGACACACACACGTAGACACGGGCAGAGTAGACACACACACACGTAGACACGGGCAGAGTAGACACACACACATGTAGACACAGGCAGAGTAGACACACACACACACACGTAGACACAGGCAGAGTAGACACACGCAGACACACACACACACATGTAGACACAGGCAGAGTAGACACACACACATGTAGACACAGGCAGAGTAGACACACACACATGTAGACACAGGCAGAGTAGACACACACACACACACACACACACACACACGTAGACACAGGCAGAGTAGACACACGCAGACACACACACACATGTAGACACAGGCAGAGTAGACACACACACATGTAGACACAGGCAGAGTAGACACACACACATGTAGACACGGGCAGAGTAGACACATGCAGACACACACACACGCAGACACACACACACACAGAGACAGAGACCCAAACACGCACCCTCTGCCTGCTTGTTTCACATTCCTCACCTCACATCCCCCACCAAATCCATGGTTGGTGTGAAATACCACGGGAGGGTGGTCTCTGCACTTTCTTAACCTCCTCAAATCCTCTGGGACCAGCTGGTCAATAAGATCTGATGGATCACGTCAGTCAGTAGTCATATTAAACCTGCTGACATTAATACCAGTCACATGTCTGACACACACCGCACTGCTGCTGCTGGATATAGGTCTGCGTCCCAAAAGCCACCCTTTTCCCTACATAGTGCAGTAAGTGCACTACTTTCGACCAGGGCTCTGGCTGAAAGCAGGCAGCTATGTAGGGACTAGAATGCCATTTGGAACACAACCACAAACACAGCCACAAACACAGCCTGCTAGGTTACCTAAATATAAAACTGCTGGATACCATTACAGATTCAGGTCTAAATAAAGAGAGGCTTATTTTGGTTCTCAGTGGCATCTGTTCCACTGATCCAGTATTAGAAGAGAAAACAGCCTGGCCGGCTGGGCCCGGAGAGAAGAGGGTGACATGCAACAAGGAGAAATTTAAAACAGCCTTTGAAAAGGCAAAACACAAGTGTTGATGGATGGGTTGGGTTGGGCTGGGCTAGGCACCGTATCACCAACAGAAGCGTAGCCTGCCAAACTTCACAGTGAGAGGGGCATGTTACACCATGCCTAAATCCACCCTCCCTCCCCTTTCCCCTCGCTCCACACCCCCTTCAGCTCCTCACCTCTCCCTCCTCGCTCCTCACCTCTCCTCCACACCCCTTCAGCTCCTCACCTCTCCTCCACACCCCCTTCAGCTCCTCACCTCTCCCTCCTCGCTCCTCACCTCTCCTCCACACCCCCTTCAGCTCCGACCTTCTCCCTCCTCGCTCCTCACCTCTCCTCCACACCCCCTTCAGCTCCTCACCTCTCCTCCACACCCCCTTCAGCTCCTCACCTCTCCTCCACACCCCCTTCAGCTCCGACCCTCTCCCTCCTCGCTCCTCACCTCTCCTCCACACCACCTTCAGCTCCTCACCTCTCCCTCCTCGCTCCTCACCTCTCCTCCACACCCCCTTCAGCTCCTCACCTCTCCTCCACACCCCCTTCAGCTCCTCACCTCTCCCTCCTCGCTCCTCACCTCTCCTCCACACCCCCTTCAGCTCCTCACCTCTCCTCCACACCCCCTTCAGCTCCGACCTTCTCCCTCCTCGCTCCTCACCTCTCCTCCACACCCCCTTCAGCTCCGACCTTCTCCCTCCTCGCTCCTCACCTCTCCTCCACACCCCCTTCAGCTCCTCACCTCTCCTCCACACCCCCTTCAGCTCCTCACCTCTCCTCCACACCCCCTTCAGCTCCGACCTTCTCCCTCCTCGCTCCTCACCTCTCCTCCACACCCCCTTCAGCTCCTCACCTCTCCTCCACACCCCCTTCAGCTCCTCACCTCTCCTCCACACCCCCTTCAGCTCCGACCCTCTCCCTCCTCGCTCCTCACCTCTCCTCCACACCACCTTCAGCTCCTCACCTCTCCCTCCTCGCTCCTCACCTCTCCTCCACACCCCCTTCAGCTCCTCACCTCTCCTCCACACCCCCTTCAGCTCCTCACCTCTCCCTCCTCGCTCCTCACCTCTCCTCCACACCCCCTTCAGCTCCTCACCTCTCCTCCACACCCCCTTCAGCTCCTCACCTCTCCCTCCTCGCTCCTCACCTCTCCTCCACACCCCCTTCAGCTCCGACCTTCTCCCTCCTCGCTCCTCACCTCTCCTCCACACCCCCTTCAGCTCCGACCTTCTCCCTCCTCGCTCCTCACCTCTCCTCCACACCCCCTTCAGCTCCTCACCTCTCCTCCACACCCCCTTCAGCTCCGACCTTCTCCCTCCTCGCTCCTCACTTCTCCTCCACACCCCCTTCAGCTCCAACCCTCTACCTCCCTCCTCTTTCCCCTCGCTCTTCACCCCCTTCAGCTCCGACCCTCTCCCTCCCTCCCTCCCTCCCTCCTCTTTCCCCTCGCTCCACACCCCCTTCAGCTCCGACCCTCTCCCTCCCTCTCTACTGTAACACACCACGTTCTTTAGGCGCATGCCTCTGCCAAGTTGTTTCCCTGTGTTTCTCTGGTGTTGCCATGGCAAGGCTCTGTGCATGTGTATATGAGTGTGTGTGTATATGAGTGCATTCTCACACTGGTGTAAACTACAGCTCTTAGAGGGTGTGTGTGTGAGAGAGAGAAAGAGAAAGATGTTGGAGCGGGAACAGCGATGGTCAAGGTCATGGGCGGCTTCTGGGCCATGATGTTCAGTGGTGTCTCTGCTCTGACACAGCTTAGGGCCCACCCACCCACGCCTGCTGTGTACCCAGCACACCAGGGCCCAGAGAGCCGCTTGGCCGTTTGTTTAAACAAGGTCAACATACACACACGTCTACTGTATGCTCAGCCAGTATATGGTTCTGTAGGTCTGCACAAAGCTCAGTAACTCTTTCCCCTTTTCTATCCCTCTCTTCCTCCCCCCATGTCTCTCCCCTTCCCTCTGCTTGAAGCTGAAGGCTATTTCCCCCTCTTTACCATCCCCCCTCTCTCCCTTTTTCTCCTTCCTTCCTCTCTCTCCAATTCAAAGCGCTTTATTGGCATGGGAAACATATGTTACATTGCCAAAGCTAGTGAAATAGATAATAAATAAAAGTGAAATAAACAATATAAATGAACAATAAACATCTCCCCCTCTCTCTCCCCCTCTCTCCCGCCACCAAGTTCCCTCTCCCTGTCGTCTCACTGCACACTAACCCTGATTACATCAAATGAGAGTGGAGACTCACAGCCTACATCATGTTTACATCAAATAGAGCCTGGGGCAGGACAACAGCTCCGGTCGGTTCACACACACACAGCCCTGTTCACAAACTGCAGAGCAGGGCGTTGCATGTTTCCTTCTTTATTACCCATCCACCACAACAACACAGAGGAATAAAGACTACACACAGTGGAGCAGAGGGGGACTGGTGTAGAAAAGTGACAACACAGAGGAATAAAGACTACACACAGTGGAGCAGAGGGGGACTGGTGTAGAAAAGTGACAACGCAGCAAGCCACATGCTTTATATGTGACAAAAGCTGCTGGTTATGCTGTATAGAAATAGAACCACAGTCGCCGGTAGTCAGAGAGGGGGTTCGTGATATATCAAAATCATTCTGTGTGGCCAGAGGGGGAAACGTAATGCGCTCTTGGACAGCCTCAGCCCATCTCGTCTTTCAAATCCCATTTTCAGACACCATAGACTCATTTAGAGTTATTAAAAAGACTGAACGTTAAAGACTAAATGCAAGGGCTGCAATATAAAACATTTTATATTTAGTGTTTTTGTTTACAGAAGCCTTTTACCTAATACACAATACAGTAAGTGTAAACTGTAGTGGAGCGGGTGGAGAGTTTCAAGTTCCTTGGTGTCCACATCACCAACTAACTATCATGGTCCAAACACACCAAGACAGTTGTGAAGAGGGCAAGACAACACCTTTTCCCCCCTCAGGAAATGTGGCAAATTTGACATTGGTCCTTCGATCCTCAAAAAGTTCTACAGCTGCACCATCGAGAGCATCCTGACCGATTGCATCACCGCCTGGCATGGCAACTGCTCAGCATCCGACCGTAAGGCGTTACAGAGGGTAGTGCGTACGGCCCAGTACATCACTGTGGCCAAGCTTCCTGCCATTCAGGACCTATATACTAGGCGTGTCAGAGGAAGACCCAAAAAATGGTCAAAGACACCAGTCACACAAGTTATAGACCGTTCTCTCTGCTACCACATGGCAAGCGGTACCGGAGCACCAAGTCTAGGACCAAAAGTCTCCTTAACAGCTTCTACCCCCAAGCCAAGACTGCTGAACAATTAATCAAATAACCACCCGGATTATTTGCATTGACACCCCCCCCCATTGTTTTTACACTGCTGCTACTTGCTGTTTATTATCTATGCATAGTCACTTTACCCCTACCTACATGTACAAGTTACCTCTAACATGTACCCCCGCACATTGACTCGGTACCAGTACCCCCTGTATATAGCCTCGTTATTGTTATTTTATTTAGTTACTTTTTAGAATTTTTTACTTTAGTTTATTTGGTAAATATTTTCTTAACTGATGAACTGCATTGTTAGTTAAGGGCTTGTAACTAAGCATTTCATGCTAAGTTCTACACCTGTGTGTGTGTGTCTGTATCATTGGCCCTACTGTGTAACACTGTGGATCTCCTTTTCTTTGTGTCGAAGCAGCAAGCGCACAATTAGGCTGGTTAAATACGCACATGGATTGCTAAGCCAGAGGCTTTGGATTTACCCATCTCCTAGCAACAGGTGTGCCTGACAATTGTGGTCTGCCTGCCCAGCAGTTTGGCTAGCCTGTGAGGAGAAGCCCTAGCTTAGCCTAGCGTAACCCAGGCTGTTTACATTAGAACAGCTTAGCGTAGCATAGCCTAGCGTGGTATCCACTGGAATAAGCAGCATTCCACACAGAACACAGTGGTATGAATCACCTCTGTCCAAACAGTGCCATGTAAACAGTGTCACATTGTTTTGCTTTTGTTTGTCTGGCTACTGTAGGTTTTAGTTAGAAGATGACTGTTATGACATGCAGACCCGTGGCTTTCTTTCTGTTGCACTCTATGGTTTATTTGGGGGGGAGACACGGACTGAGGAGACGCTACATTTTTGACGTTCCCTTATACTACTCATTAACCTATTGTAGGATATGTATGTGCATGTAAGCCCAAGGGAACAGTTGGGTGGCCGTTTGATCACAGTGTGGATAAGATCAGTTAGTCTTGCATGTTCCTCACATGTAAATGACGCTGCCCTGCCTGATAACCTAGTACCTTTGGGGTTATGGGAAGGAGACCCTGTAGCTAGCGACCTTTCAAATCTACTAAACAATATGGGGGATGAAATAAAAAACACTCATTTAAGATGAGGCCCCTCAAGCAAACACATGCCTGTTGCTCAAACTAGGTGAGCAGCATTATCAGTGAAGTACACGTCCTATATAGAGGCATGCTTTAAAGCTGCCTTTCTTTTCCTTTGGTTAGCAACAAGTCAACATACGGCAGTAAAAACATGAATGGTAACAGTAGCAGAAAACAGAGACAAGTCCACCCTTCCCTTTCAGGTGGTGGGAGGACCAGGATATTTTAACAGCTTCCCGCCTCAGGCACACAACCTCTACCATTATAACTGCATCTGTGGCCCACTGTGATAAGAGAAAACAACAGACAAAGCCTGGCTGGCTTCTGCCATACAAACAGGGCTCGGTCACAGAGAGTCTAGACAAATAGAGAGATGATAGGGAGACAAGCCAGGAAGTGCTTCAGGAACAGGACCGGTAAAATTAGCATAAAGCAGATACTGTAGCATGAATAATGTAGGTTGATTGGCTGAGGGGGAGACACGTACGCACACACCTACATGCCCATGTCCGCACGCTCGCCGTCTGTCCTGCTCCTTCTGCCCAGGGATGTAGTGGTAAAAAAAATAGGTTGGGTTAACTCTGATCGCCGGTTGCAGTGAAAAAAAGTCACGCTTCCTGTACTTTCAATGCATTTTTCCGCAAAAGGTGAGTAAACTGTTTTTACCGTCCACTACACCACTGCTCCTCCCCTGCGCTACAGCTACCTACAGTAGCTCTGATACCCGACCCGAGTCTGAAGGGCCCCAACATTATACTTCAGGTTAAGGCCGATTTTTTCATCAACCAGGGTACGGGCCGGGCTCCCTCCTGTCTCTGTACAATCATATCTTACCATCATAACATGGTGTCAGAACTTCTTATAAAATATAAAACCAGAACATTGTCCAAGTCAACAGGATAGATTATTTCACTGAAAATAATAATATTCCGTAAGTTTTGGTAGGAGTTTAGAGTGACGAAAAGTTGCCAGCTAACAGCTCTACCACGTCTCATGAGCAGCCCAAGCTGGGCCGTTGCAGGGAGCGGATGCAGCGCAGCGCAGGGATGGAGCAGGGAACAGACAGAGGTGAGCAACTCATGGAGAAAGTTAATTCTGATTTCGGGTTCGGGCAGGGCCTTATATTTGTCAGAAGCAATCGGGCCCAGGTAGGGTAGGGCCTGAACGTCGTGGGCATGGGTAGGGCCTGAACGTCGTGGGCATGGGTAGAGTAGGGCCTGAACGTCGTGGACATGGGTAGAGTAGAGCCTGAACGTCGTGGGCATGGGTAGAGTAGAGCCTGAACGTCGTGGACATGGGTAGGGTAGAGCCTGAACATCGTGGACATGGGTAGGGTAAGGCCTGAACATCATGGACATGGGTAGGGTAGAGCCTGAACGTCGTGGGCATGGGTAGGGTAGGGCCTGAACATCGTGGACATGGGTAGGGTAGAGCCTGAACATCGTGGGCATGGGTAGGGTAGGGCCTGAACGTCGTGGGCATGGGTAGGGTAGGGCCTGAACGTCGTGGCCATGGGTAGGGTAGGGCCTGAACGTCGTGGACATGGGTAGGGTAGAGCCTGAACGTCGTGGGCATGGGTAGGGTAGGGCCTGAACGTCGTGGGCATGGGTAGGGTAGAGCCTGAACATCGTGGACATGGGTAGGGTAGAGCCTGAACGTCGTGGACATGGGTAGGGTAGAGCCTGAACGTCGTGGACATGGGTAGGGTAGAGCCTGAACGTCGTGGGCATGGGTAGGGTAGGGCCTGAACGTCGTGGACATGGGTAGGGTAGAGCCTGAACGTCGTGGACATGGGTAGGGTAGAGCCTGAACATCGTGGACATGGGTAGGGTAGAGCCTGAACGTCATGGGCATGGGTAGGGCCTGAACGTCGTGGACATGTGTAGGGTAGAGCCTGAACGTCGTGGACATGTGTAGGGTAGAGCCTGAACGTCGTGGACATGTGTAGGGTAGAGCCTGAACGTCGTGGACATGTGTAGGGTAGAGCCTGAACGTCGTGGACATGGGTAGGGTAGGGCCTGAACATCGTGGACATGGGTAGGGTAGAGCCTGAACGTCGTGGACATGGGTAGGGTAGAGCCTGAACGTCGTGGACATGGGTAGGGTAGAGCCTGAACGTCATGGGGATGGGTAGGGTAGAGCCTGAACGTCGTGGGCATGGGTAGGGTAGAGCCTGAACGTCGTGGGCATGGGTAGGGTAGGGCCTGAACGTCGTGGACACGTGTAGGGTAGAGCCTGAACGTCGTGGACACGTGTAGGGTAGAGCCTGAACGTCGTGGACACGTGTAGGGTAGAGCCTGAACGTCGTGGACACGTGTAGGGTAGAGCCTGAACGTCGTGGACACGTGTAGGGTAGAGCCTGAACGTCGTGGACACGTGTAGGGTAGAGCCTGAACGTCGTGGACATGGGTAGGGTAGGGCCTGAACGTCGTGGACATGGGTAGGGTAGAGCCTGAACGTCGTGGACATGGGTAGGGTAGAGCCTGAACGTCGTGGGCATGGGTAGGGTAGAGCCTGAACGTCATGGGCATGGGTAGGGTAGAGCCTGAACGTCGTGGGCATGGGTAGGGTAGAGCCTGAACGTCGTGGACATGGGTAGGGTAGAGCCTGAACGCCGTGGACATGGGTAGGGTAGAGCCTGAATTTTCATTTTCCTGCCTGTGCAGGGCTCTGCCATGGACCCCTTCCCAGTGGCATGCTCTTGTTTTTCTGTTGACATAGCAGCTCCTTGATCTGGGGGAGGGGGGGTGTATGTGTGTGTACGTGTGAGAGTGTGTGTATGTGTGTGTGTGTGTGTGTGTGTGTGTGTGTGTGTGTGTGTCTTGATATAGACAACAAACACAACAGTCACAAAAGGAAGCTTCCCACACCACGGCCAGATGGCAGTCATGGCGTCAGTTGATGACATCACGAGTCCCAACACCTGAGTCAGTCGACTCCACAGGAAGACTGGCGCCATCAGAGCTGAAGGATGCAGTGACACACTGGAGACCCTGAGGGACCAATGTCCTCCTACGGCTAGGGACTATAGGCTTAGTTACAGACCTACACCTGGAGGGAAAAGGCTGTTAGTCAGTCTGTTGTTAGCCTAGTGACTGACCCTTGATGAATCACCCCTATTCACCAGGGCCTCCTGCATATTCACTCAGAGTACGACTGCTGATATAGGATCAGTTTTGTCTTTTACATAAAGAATTCATAATGAATATGATTTTCTGGACCGGTTGGGACCTGGTCCAAAATCAGCACTTCTTACCTGAGACTTTTTGTAAATACTCTAGCAGCACAATGTGTCTTGGGCCTGTATCAGTAAGGCAGGTGCTTAGGTTTTAATCAAAACAACAGTGTTTCTGTGAAAACAAATATAACAGGACAGCCTCTTGGTCCCACAGTGTTAAAGGGGGAAACAGAGTGTCAACAGAGAAACAATGAGGAAGTTCTGTTTAGTAAACAAGGTCAATGCCACTAGACCTGCCTCATCAGAGATGATATCATCCATCATCACATGTTCCTAGTGTTACACTGCTCTGGTGCCCCATAACACACACACACACACACACACACACACACACACACACACACACACACACACACACACACACGAGAGAGGAGCGATATATAACACTACAAAAAAAAAGGAATGAAATAATCTTATAGCCAAATAGCTCCCTTCTGGACTAGGAATGAGGGCAAACACAGCCAATGCTCGTATGGGTTCAACATTCTGAAAACTAAATTATGCATCGTCACACATGGTGGGGTAGAATGAGAGGTTGCAGTTGAAATGGTTCAGCATTAGCTCTGACTGATGGAGGAACAGGACCCAGTCTGTATAACTCGCCCTGAGATGAGAGTTGGCATAGTTTTTAAGAAACTATGCTGTATGGAGCAAATGGTCAACAACATTTGCATCAAAATAACCAATGATGACAACCCCAGTGAAAGATTAAAGAAATGAGCGGTTCTGGACACCAAACTGTGGTCTTCCTCTGGTCCACATTCTTAAAGGTCACTTCAATTAGAAGAATATTACATTGGGGTTGCTGTGGGAACCAGTGTATAGTTCCATTAAAACCCCAACTAAAAGATGATCCTGAGGGACTGGACTGGAATGACAACCCACCTCCTGGCTCTTATAAGCAGGGTTATTGTTGGGTGACGCAAACACACACTCCAAGCAGGGGCATTGTTGGGTTACACACCACTGGTCATGGCCCATGATGCAGTCCGCCCGGCTTCAGTCACCACACAAAGGATCCCTGTCCCCTGAGCATAAAATATTCACCTGCTGCCTGGCTGTGCTCTGGTTGTCAGCTGGATAACAGAACGGGAGCCCTGGGTCAGGAATGTGGCGCTATATAGGTACTGTAACAGACCTCAGATCAAATAGTATTCAAAACCTTTCAAAATACTTGGGAGCCTTTTCTTGAGCCTGCCTGGATAGGAGTTGTAGTTGGACAGGGTTTGGACCTTTGGAACTCGTCCTTTGTAGCTCAGTTGGTAGAGCATGGCACTTGTAATGCCAGGGTAGTGGGTTCAATTCCCGGGACCACCCATACGTTAAATGTATGCATGCATGACTGTAAGTCACTTTGGATAAAAGCATCTGCTAAATGGCATATATTATTATATACAAGTTAAGTAACAGAAATATTTAAAATACTATTTGAACCCAGGCCTGGTACAGTAGTAAGGCTGAAGCTCACTCTGCCGCAGTCTCTGGGGTATCACATGACAGACAAACTAATTGGGCTTCGGGTACAGTGACTGCGATGATGTACCCTGTCCTGCTTGGTGTGCCTGCTGCAGCAGCTTACCCTTTCTACCTGTACAGAGTGAGGGGTGGGGCAGTTATTGTTTGGTAATACTTACACATAATACTTTAATTCACTAGCACTTGCTGCCGTAACCTAGACGTAACCTAAATTGACAGTTGAGGTACTGCATGTTGTGACAGTCCCAGTCCTGATTCTACAAGGCACGGGCGGTCTATCAATCTGATTTTTTTTTTAAATGTACATGTAAACTTTATTTAACTAGGCAAGTCAGTTAAGAACAAATTCTTATTTACAATGGCGGCCTACCCCAGCCAAACCTGGGCGATGCTGGGCTCTATGGAACTCCCAATCACGGCCGGATGTGATGTAGCCTGGATTCGAACCAGGTACTGCAGTGACGCCTCTTGCATTGAGATGCAGTGTCTTAGACCGCTGCACCACTCGGGTGTCCTTCTCCAGACTGTCACTGTCAGTATAGATGCAGGTCTCCTCCAGAACTGAACTGAGCTGCACTACCTCTTGTAGTTTACATCAGAGAGGTTCTTTAGTTCTACTTCCTGCGTCCAGGTTGCTACACCGACATCATGGTTACATGACTACGGTGATAGTTTCCCTGGTGGTATAGGTTAGATTCAGAAAGGTTTACCTTATGCAATCAAAGGTGTTATCACGTGCTCCACTAAGGCAGTTATTTATCTTTAAATTATGTGGGTAAAACAAAGTGCAAATTAAAAGTACGAATCTCGGAGCATCGCACCATTTGGTGCAAAAACTCGACTTACCCAGTTGCGGCCCACTTTTTGGAAGCAAACCACTCGATTTCGTCTCTGCGTTATATTGGCATCGAACATGTCACCCTCCCTAGGAGAGGAGCTGACCTCGACAATTTATTGTTAAAACGAGAGGCTGCCTGGATCTTTAATTTAAAGACCCTTGCTCCCTTCGGTCTCAACGTAGACTTTAATCTGAAGCCATTATTGTGATTTTGCTATTGTAAATGTTTATAGGCTTATGTAACCAAATTGTATCTATGATCGTATGCTATCCATTTATGTGTTTTGTATGCTATTTTAATATATAAGAATTAACCAATGATATCAGGCCACACCCGGCCAGGTTTACCTTATGTAACACACTGCAGGGCAGTCAGGCATCATGCTAACAGACGGGCACAGCAAACTGGCCATGACCTACTGTATACTATGACCTAAAGAGCCATTTGACCTGTGTTTTGCCAATTATTAGGTAAGGTTGGTTACACCAGCTGGTAATAACTGAATGTTTTGGTTATTCTGATTTCTATGGGTTATTCACTGACCATGTAGCTCAGTTGGTAGAGCATGGTGTTTGCAACGCCAGGGTCGTGGGTTCGATTCCCACGGGGGGCCAGCACAGAAAAAAAGAAATGTATGAAATGAAATTAAAATGTATGCATTCACTACTGTAAGTCGCTCTGGATAAGAGCGTCTGCTAAATGACTAAAAATGTAAAAAATGTACTAGGCCAGTGAATTAGTGAGGAAGGTCCACCCGCTTTAACAATGTTGATGCCAGGGGCCTTTGAGCCCTGTCTGGAAAACAATCTAGGGTAAAGACTACTTACCTTGACAACAGGATGACCACCTGATGCAGCTTTGATCGCCCCTCTGCTTCCCTCCGTCTCGTAGTGCGCTCGGTGGTGGGCCTTGGGGTGCACCTCAACCTTCAGCTCGTACTGGCCAAACAGGTGGGGTAGGGGCCAGTCCAGGGGGGGCAGGGAGGAGGTCCTGGGGACAGACCGATACAGAGACAATAAGGGTACTGATGGTTTGGATAACAACAAGATACAGATCACCTAGGCATTACCTAGGTGATCTATGGATAACAAATAGATATAGCCTATATCACCTAGCATTTCTTGTCTTTTGGGAAGACATTACCTGTGAGCCGCTGTGACTACATAACCATCCTATGGATAACAAAAAGGCTCTATAATCAGAGATTTAGGTCTAACATATTAGCTAGCAGGGGCAGGTATGAGCTAGTTAAGCCGTCTGGATTCATTCAAACCTGCCTTGGCAGCACAGCACAGTAGCTGTTTACAAACTACTGCCAGGCCAGCACACCCACATGTCCTATTCTGAGAACTAAGAGCATTTACTTGTAAGATGAGTGAATTTTAGTATAGAGAACCACTCAAGTATCGCAATTGTATTTGGTCAGGGAAAAGAGGTTGTGCTTTTAACATAAATATGCTACTGGAATGTAGGTTTGACTGCCCTTAATCAAAGAGAATAAGTACATAGAAGAACCAATGCAATGACACATTTTGTATGGTAATACAAAGAAGTGAGGGCACAACAGGTTGTGCTGAATCATGACCTCTGGAAACATTGTAGAGGATCACACTAGGCCTACACTAGGTCTGAGTGACACACAGAGTACAGTGTCTAAATGGGGCTGTAGGCTATGTGTTCAACCCCATCAGTCAGACAGTGAATCATAGGAATTCCCACCAACATTAGGCTAACCATACTGAAATAATCACACTTGTCATAGGTCATGCAGGGACTGTAACTAGCAGTGAATCATGAAGGGGTTTTACACTATAAACGGTATATAGATGGATGGAGAGTATGGTTGTGTTGTTCAGCACTGTAGTATGGATGAGGCTGTGTCACAGGAGAAGCTGCAGGCTGATGGGGGTTTTTCCCTCTGTATGTTTTTATCTATGTAGGGCACAATCATATTTGAACAGCTGCACTCAAAAATAAACACTCAATCTGTGCCCATCCACACAGACAAACTCTCTCTCTCTCAGTGGGTCTCTGGGTAGCTTGGCTGGTCTATGGCTCTATTGAGCTAGAACCTACAGAGAAATACTGTTCTAAAAACCTATTTAGGCAAATTATTGTCAAAACTATTTAGGATGTTAGTAATTCATCATCTACTAGCCTATACACTGAATCTTCATGAAAAAGCCTTGGCTACATTGAGCCAGGTATAAAGACTTGGCTACATTGAGCCAGGTATAAAGACTTGGCTACATTGAGCCAGGTATAAAGACTTGGCTACATTGAGCCAGGTATAAAGACTTGGCTACATTGAGCCAGTTATAAAGACGGGGCTACATTGAGCCAGGTATAAAGACTTGGCTACATTGAGCCAGGTATAAAGACGGGGCTACATTGAGCCAGGTATAAAGACTTGGCTACATTGAGCCATGTATAAAGACTTGGCTACATTGAGCCAGTTATAAAGACTTGGCTACATTGAGCCAGGTATAAAGACGGGGCTACATTGAGCCAGGTATAAAGACTTGGCTACACTGAGCCAGTTATAAAGACTTGGCTACATTGAGCCAGGTATAAAGACTTGGCTACATTGAGCCAGGTATAAAGACGGGGCTACATTGAGCCAGTTATAAAGACGGGGCTACATTGAGCCAGTTATAAAGATTTGGCTACATTGAGCCAGTTCAGGAGCTCTCAGTATGTGTTTCATATAGCATGATACAGGTGTTCCTGGTCTGTTAACAGTTACAGGGAGACACAGTTTGCTCGAACACAGCACTGTGCAGTACAAATGGGGAGAAATGAAACGTGTGTGGGTGTGTGTGCGTCCATGGTCTATGAGTAAGAGGAATGATACACATCACTGTAAACTGTCCTAGCAGGCAGACATTTACACCACATTATGCCTCTCTCTACAGTAACTAGCCTAACCACGAAGGCTAGCCTAACCTTCTCCGCTAGTCAAAGAAAGTCACTAATCATTGTCTATTGTTTCTTTATGTGCCCCCCGTCAGGTCATGGCAAAACTAAAATTGTGCTTTCAACAGGCCATGCTATGCCAGACAAACATGCCACATAGAAATGCCCTCCACTCAGCCCTCACACAGCATGCAAACCACAGACACCAAATAAAATCAATGTTAACTTGCTAAAGGCCAGGGAACTCAAAAAGAACTCAACAGAGTAGCAAAACATGAGTCAGTCAGTTTTTCCCTATACTCCATGCCTCCATCAGAAGCTGGGCAGCTGGCTGACTCCGGACACCATCAGTCAGGCTAAATGGGAGAAATGTGGTGGCTGGCTTTCTTTGGAGCCGGTTCACTGAATAAACTGTTGTCCAGAGGAAAGAATGACATTTGAAGAAAAATAGAAGCACGTGTCTCTAACATTGTGGTCAATGAGGGGTATTGTACCACTGGCATCTGTTCCCATGCGATTTTGAATCAAAGTAGGCTATAGGATAGCCTGTCCTGGTAGCCTAGATTCCCCCACAGCACATGGCAGAGGAAAGCCCCCATGAATATGATCACATTGCATGCTATTAAGATGTACTGCACGAAGCCCTTTGAATAAGGATTCTCCAATGAGCATGCTTTGTAGTCCAGAAGTAATCTTAATCTAGATCTGGGAAACCGTCTCTCAAGGTTTAAGGCCTAAAAACAACAGTGGCTTGTCTCGTATCCTCCAATGCCACCGACATAACACCGGAAGTGTATGTTTTCCCTGGCCAGCGGCCACAGTAACACAAGAGGGGTTTGGTAGCTAGGAAACCTGAGCGTTGTGGCGGGCGGAGGGAGCGGGTTGGAGCAGAGGTCGGAGCCTGAATTAGCGTAACCTTTCTAGGGTATGCTGCTCCGTACCGCGGGGCTCTGGGGCTCCCAGTCTGGTGCTACCAGTCACCACCTGCGGCCTACAGCCGCTCCCCTGTACATCTCTCATTCTTTATTTAACTTTTATTTAACTAGGAAAGTCAGTTAAGTACAAACTCTTATTTACAATGACGGCCTAATTGGAGGATGAGGGCTGCAGTAGATATCTCAGTATTCTGAGTATTAGACTGTATCATCTGCATATAAATGGATGAGAGAGCTTCCTACTGCCTGAGCTATGTTGTTGATGTAAATTGAGAAGAGTGCGGGGCCTAGGATTGAGCCTTGGGGTACTCTCTTAGTAACAGACAGTGGCTGAGACAGCAGGTTTTCTGACTTTATATACTGCACTCTTTAAGAGAGCTAGTTAGCAAACCAGGCCAAAGACCCCTCAGGGACACCAATACTCCTTAGCCGGCTCACAAGAATGGAATGGTCTACCGTATCAAAAGCTTTGGCCAACTCAATAGAAATAGCAGCACAACATTGCTTAGAATCAAAGGCAATGGTGACATCAGAGGACCTTTAAGGTTGCAGTGACACATCCATAACCTGAGCGGAAACCAGATTTCATACCAGAGAGAATACTATAGACATCAAGAAAGCCAGTCAGTTGGTTATTGACAGGTTTTTCCAACACTTTTGATAAACAGGGCAAAATAGAAATTGGCCTATAACAGTTAGGATCAGCTTGATCTCCCCCTTTAAATAAAGGACACAGCGTGGCTGTCTTCCAAGCAATGGGAACCTCCCCAGAGAGGAGAGACAGGTTAAAAAGGTCAGAGATAGGCTTGGTGATGATAGGGGCAGCAACCTTAACTTCTCTAGGGTAGGGGGCAGTATTTTGACGTCCGGATGAAAGGTGTGCCCAAATTAAACTGCCTGCTACACAGGCTCAGAAGGTAGGATATGCATATTATTAGTGTATTTGGATAGAAAACACTCTGAAGTTCCTAAAACTGTTTGAATGATGTCTGTGAGTATAACAGAACTCATATGGCAGGCAAAAACCTGAGAAAAATCCAACCAGGAAGTGTGGAAATCTGAGGCTTGTAGTTTTTCCAAGTGATTCCCTATACAGTATACAGTGACTTAGGGTTCATTTTGCACTTCCTAAGCCTTCCACTAGATGTCAACAGTCTTTAGAACGTTGTTTTATGCTTCTACTGTGAATATGGAGCGAACAAAAGGGCCTGGAGTCAGATGAGTGAGGAAATGACATGAGCTCAGAGGCGAGCGCTCACGTGAGTGTGAGCTGTGTTCCTTTTCTTTTTTGAAGACATTGGAATTGTCCCGTTGGAATATTACTGAAGATTTATGTTAAAAACATCCTAAAGATTGATGCTATACATCGTTTGACGTAAATATAACTTTTTTTGACTTTTCATCGGGACATTTTCGCGCGCTTCCTGCATTTGGAGTAGTGGACTGAACGCATGAAAAAGAGGAGGTATTTGGACATAAATGATGGACTTTATCGAACAAAACAAACATTTATTGTGGACCTGGGATTCCTGGGAGTGCATTCTGATGAAGATCATCAAAGGTAAGTGAATATTTATAATATTATTTCTGAGTTTTATTGACTCCACAAAATGGCGGGGTTTGGTTTCGTGTCTGAACGCTGTACTCAGATTATTGCAAAGTGTGCTTTCGCTGTAAAGTATATATTTTTTTTAATCTGACACCGCGGTTGCATTAAGGAGAAGTGTATCTATAATTCTTTGAATTACAGTTTAATATTTTATCAACGTTTATGATGAGTATTTCTGTAAATTGATGTGCTCGTTCACCGGAAGTTTTGGGAGGCAAAACATTTCTGAACATTACACACTAATGTAAAATGGGGTTTTTGGATATAAATATGAACTTTATCGAGCAAAACATACATGTATTGTGTAACATGAAGTCCTATGAGTGCCATCTGATGAAGATCATCAAAGGTTAGTGATCCATTTTAGCTGTATTTCTGGTTTTTGTGACGCCTCTCCTTGCTTGGAAAATTGCTGTGTTTTTTCTTGTCAAGGTGATGTCCTAACATAATCTAATGCTATGCGTTCGCCGTAAAGCCTTTTTGAAATCGGACAATGTGGTTGCATTAACGAGAAGTGTATCTTTAAAATGGAATATAATAGTTGTATGTTTGAGAAATTTGAATTATGAGATTTTTGTTGTTTTGAATTTGGCGCCCTGCTATTTCACTGGCTGTTGAATAGTGTGTCCCGCAGGTGGGACGGTCACTCCCACATACCCCAGAGAGGTTAAAGAAGAAAGGGTCTAAACCATCAGACCCAGATGTTTTTTGGGGGTCAAGTTTAAGGAGCTCCTATAGCACCTCAGACTCCGTGTCCGCCCGCAGGGAGAAACTTTGTAGCGGGGCAGGGGAAAGAGGAAGGAGCATCGGGGCTAGTCGCATTAGAAGGGGTGGGAGATGAGGAAATGTTGGACGGGCAAGGAGGCATGGCTGAGTCAAATAGGAATCCTGACTTAAGTGGTGATTAAAGAGCCCAGCCATGTGCTCCTTGTCAGTAACAACCACATCAACATTAAGGGACATGGGCGGCTGTGAGGAGGGTTTATTCTCCAGGTTTTTAACCGAGAGAACTGCTCCTTAAAGTAACTAACTTTGGCCTTCCGGATAGCCTGAGTGCACTTATTTCTAATTTGCCTGAACGAGATCCAGTCAGCCTGAGTATGCGTGTGCTGAGCAATAAAGCCTTTCTTAGCCCCACTAAATGTCATATCAACCTGAATACCGGTATGTGAATATGTATGTCTATGGTTAGCCCTGAGGTGGGATGGACTAGCCTGGTTACAGATCTTTTTGTGCAGTATAGCCAACTACAATGGTCATTTTCATGCCCATTGTCTATACAGCAAACAGATCTGGGATCAAGGTATAGGGAGGGCTCCCTGAATCCATCCCCAGTCTGTCTGAGGCTCAGACTCGGAGCAGCCTGCCCCATGCCTCAGTTTCCTCCACCACCAGCCACTGAACACTGACAGCCACCCAGCAGACAGACGCCAGGACCATCTGTTCAGCAGAACACCTCCCAGACACAGCTTCTCTGACTGGAGACTGGGGTTGTCACGATACCAGTGTTGCGATACTACAATACCACATTTTCCTTGGTAAAACAAAATAACAGGAAGCAGACTAAACTCTATGGTTGTTTAAAAAAACGTTTTATTTTCTACTATAGGACTGAAATGATGTCTGCTTCATTTCTTGTTTCCTTGCCACAATACTTCTGAGTATCGCGATACTGGTATCATGGTGACAACCCTGGTGGAGACACTTCCAGAACCTTCTACAGCAGACAAGAGAGATCACCCCACAGTCACAGCACTCACTACATCCAACAGTGGAAGTCTACTCTAGTCCTAAAGACCTAATCATTTTGTAAATAGTGGTTTATCCTAGATATTAATATATTCTTGAAGCAGGGCATTAGACCACTATAACAAGGTACAGTGTTGACCCCTTTCTGGAAGGTGTCTGTGAATGGGAAGCCAGACTGTGGTGTTTCAGGAAGGCTGGGTTAGATGGTGGTGGTGTGGCCCCTCAGCCATATGTGACCTGTGCCGATTTATAGCGCTAGGGGCCAGAGCACACAAACAAGGCTGAGACTTCATCTGCTGCACACATTGGGAGAGCAGAAAAAGGAAACTTTAACCCGCTCTTTCTGATAGAAGTCAGTGCGTCACGACGATCAAGAGCTTCTGGTTACGCCAATTTCCAGATAAAAAGTGTGTGTGTGTGTGTGTGTGTGTGTGTGTGTGTGTGTGTGTGTGTGTGTGTGTGTGTGTGTGTGTGTGTGTGTGTGTGTGTTTGTGTGTGTGAGACGTGCGCATGTGCTTCCCCCCAGGCACCAACAACCTTATGTTACACTGTTGTGCTACTTCAGACAGCGCCATCATGTCTCTGTGGCTCATTAAATGTTTCAGCCCATGTGGGTCTAAAGAAGTGACCTAAAATTTGAGAGCATTGGAGTCAAACCTACAGACACAGTTATACCGGTATAACCTACAGAATATTATACTAGTGCAGCCCTGATAGGTGCAGACTAAGTGCAGTGTAGTTCCCCTGTTCCAATTCAATTAGGCTACATAATTGTAACTCCGGAGCTCTGGATATCCGACTGCAAGCTCAAATTTGAGGAACGCTTGCCCAACTGTCCAAGCCATTGCATAACCAGGAGTGAACTGTAATCTATTGCTATTAAACTTGATTAAATGTAAGAATCTTCCTTCATAAAATAGTAGTACGAACAGTGTCTTAATGCTCTTATCGGGATCAAACAGGCTACTGAACATTTTGTTCATTTATCACTAATCCTATAAAGGTCCCATAAAGGTTCCTATCTGTACCTTTCATGTACTCTACCTTGACCTAGTAATACTAATGACTCTGAGTGTGTATTCATTCTAAATGCTGACTAAAGCTAAAGATGAGCTGTGATTAGTGTTGCAAAATATCTTCCTTGGTTATTCCGATATCCTGGTTGGAGGATTCCCTCCCAGCTTATTCCCTACTGATTCTGGGAATCCTCCAACCAACATTTCTGGGAAAGTTTGTGGAATTTTCCAACTCTATCTGTGATTGAGAGGGCAGATACAGGAAGTGACATACCTGAAGATGGGTGTGTGTCCTGGTTTGGGTTTGTTCCATGTGAAATGTGAGGGCACTGAGAGAAACTGTTCCCCTGGCCCGTCCTTCTTCAGGGAGTGCAGGGTGTCTTCCAAGGGAGAGTCCATAAGGGGGGACCCGTTCCCAGAGTCGTCCAGGCCCAGGTCTCCCTTCCCCCCCATGGAGCATGTCCGGTCCTGGGAAGTCTTCCTAGTCTTGGAGGGGATGTCTGCCTCGGAAGGGCAGCACTGGAACATGCCCATGGAGGGGCTTCCTATCCAGGTGTCCTCTGTCACGCTGCCCCTTGGGGACGGCTCGGGGGTGGGGATCGGGGAGTGGTGTGGGGACACGGAGACCACTGGGTAGCAGATGTCTGCGCTGGAGTGGCGTCTCTTCCCGCAGGGTGAGGTAGGGCGTGAGAAGGGCCGGGACGGCGGCCGGGGGCTCAGCCAGTTCTCGTCGGTGACGGAGGTGCGTGGGGAGTGGCAGGGGGAGACTCGGGGGGACAGGGAGTGAGAGGAGTGGGAATGATGAAAGGCAGGATGGTGGTGCTGATGCCCAGCCCACAGACCCTCCTCCAGGACCCCAGGGTGAGGGGAGCAGCCAGGGGAGGTGCGGGGAGACCCCAGGGTAAACCTTGCGGCCGCTTCGTTCAGCTCAGAGTCCACGTCATCGTACACGTGGGAGAAGGACTCGCAGGACGAGGCGTCTGAGAACCAGCTCCTGGAGGACAGGGAGCTGCAGGGGGACGGGCTGAGAGTTGAGTCCCGGTACGAGTGGTCTAAGGGCAGGTACAGGTGGTCCCTGGACAGGGGCCGGTCCCCATGGTGGTAGTCCCCATCATTACCTCTAAGATTGACCTCGTTAGCATCCATCTCCTGCTGACAGCTGGGGGAGATAGAGGTGATCTGGATGCTCGGACACTCAAAGGCTTTGGGAGGCCCCCCACCCCCACCTGCAGGGCTGGATTTGTTTTTGTTGACATTGTCCTGGACCTCATAGTTGGGGTCGTACACCTTGTGGGACTGCAGGCGCTGATGGGGGGAGGAGCTGATGACTTGGGAGTGGGGGTGAGACTGCATGCTGCCATTGCGTGACTGGCCCATAGACTGGTTGTTGACCACGGACTGCTGGCCCACATTAAGGATGTAGAACGACGTATTGTCGTCAGGCTCCAGATCTGAAGAGGGAATGATGGAGAGTAAAATAATCATAAGTCACCATCACAATAACCGCTCTATGGTCCATACAATACCTATTTGTATTATATGAGGAGGATGCTAATACTTGTGATCTGGCAATGCCTTTGAACTGAATTTATTTCAACAGAACATTACTTTTACCCCTATTCCTGTGAGATCTAAGGCCACTGCACCGCCAGGGGAGTGATAAGGAAATACCCAGGCAAACAGCTCCACTATCTCCCTGACTAACACCTTTATTGGTGCTTTATTGCTGTGGTTTTCATTCTGCTAGCCTTGAACAGGAGTTGGCTTGACACACACCTACACACATAGGAGGAGTTACTTTGCTTCGCTACAAACAAGGATAGTCCTCATCTACAACAGTAGGTACATTATGGTCTACTGATAGGCTACCTCCATTCCAGACATAGTCCTACATTCCAGAGGGGCGGGGGGACGAGAGAGGTGTGTGTGCGCGCGTGTTTAGACGGGAAGAAAAAAAAGGGCATGGTTCCAAGAGGGATAACCGATGAGCATCGCTCCTCAGGAAACAAATTCACACACGGTGGATGCTCTCTCCTGTCACCACGGCAGCACCGGCACTCTAATAATACACATCGGCCCTGTCTGGCCACACACAGGCACAAAGACAGGCACAAAGACAGGCACAAAGACAGGCACAAAGACAGGCACAAAGACAGGCACAAAGACAGGCACAAAGACAGGCACAAAGACAGGCACAAAGACAGGCACAAAGACAGGCACAAAGACAGGCACAAAGACAGGCACAAAGACAGGCACAAAGACAGGCACAAAGACAGGCACAAAGACAGGCACAAAGACAGGCACAAAGACAGGCACAAAGACAGGCACAAAGACAGGCACAAAGACAGGCACGCACACACACAAAAGATAGGTGGCTCACAGACAACAACCTATTGTCCACCAACACCACTCTATTTGTAGTTATTGATAAACTGGCTGGACCTAACTGGGTCACGAACACAGGACAGCGTCACAACACGCCCCTGGACTCATCACGAGAAATCCACCATGTCACGTTCTATTCCATAGTTCTGTTCAATATTAGGACTTCGCACAAAGATGAAGAGAGTTTGCAATATTAAACCTATGTAACTTTGTAAAAATACAGTTCTCTTTGAACTACTGCTGCAGCAGTAGTGTAAATCACTTCACATAGTTGTGCTGTGCTCTCCTGTAAAGTACAAATAACCTACCCAAAGGTGCACATAATCATGATATTTACACCCCCAGAGTTCATGTCATAGGCAATGGGGGTTGTGAAATTGCTGTTCGATTACAAAACACTTTCCACAAAAAAGCTTGTTCTTCAAAACAAAACACTTTGAAAGGATCTTGAGAATAGACAAATCCTGTGCGTCAACACATTTAGGAAACCACAGTCTTCTAAAGCTAAAGATGAACGGAAATATCAGAATCAGACTGTAAAAGGGGACATTTTAGGAGAGGAGCAGGCTACTCAATTCTCTCTCACCCACTCCCTCCCTCCCTCCCTCTCTCACTCCCTCTCCCCCTCCCACTCACTCCCTCTCCCCCTCCCACTCACTCCCTCCCCCTCCCTCTCTCTCTCACTCCCTCTCCCCCTCCCTAACTCCCTCCCTCCCTCGCAGCAGTCTATTCATAGCTGCTCCACACTGGCCCTGCCTGCCTGTCAGTGTCACAAGACTGCTGTATCCTGTGACGACAGAGGGAGACAGCATCTGACTGATGGAGAGATAGACGGAATGTATGTGGTGTGTGTGTGTCTATGGAGGAGGACAACAGAGCGGGTCAACAGCCTGCTGCACTGTGCCGCCTCGACCCGCCCCCCCGAGCCCTCAGAGGAAGGACAAGACAACACACTAACAAAGGCATGGCGTACAGTATGTGGGAGGATACACTGACTAAAGCACTGCTATCGGGCTGGATAGTCATACACTGTAGCTCTCCATAGCATCTGGATAAACACACACATTTACTTTGTGTTGGTCCGCTACTTTCTAGTCAAGTTTAAAAAAATATATAATTCAAAAGTAGTGTGGCACGGTATACTGAAACGTTTGTACTTTTCCGATACTAGAAGCTGAAAAACGATTCGGTACTAGAATTAGTATTAGTTTTGGTACTTCTGTCAAATGTTTCTCACGGCGTCTACTGATTGAGAGAGGATCAAGTCTATCAGTGCAGTCCCCTTATAGCACAAGAGTACGCTGCCTCTAGACTAGCTCTAGACTAGCACTAGACTAGCTCTAGACTAGCTCTAGACTAGCCTGTCCTGAGGAACTCACTGGGAGTCTGGGCTGCATCACCACTTGCGCTGCACAGAAGTTAACATGCTTAAACGGCATGTAGAAATGTTGATTACTGTTCGCTAAACAATGTCCAAGAGCTACATAATACAACACTTTACAATGTAAGAAGATAATGTTACCGGTAGCTTCCAGCTTTGTAGGCAAACTTTCCTTGATAGCTTACAGCTGAAGCTAACATCAATTCACTACCCTACTACCTTGTTTGTGATTACATGCAGTATACAAACCATAACTAAAATATTGCAGATTTCAAAGCTTATTGTCACCAAAAACTTTATTCATTCACTTAATCTCCCCCGCCTCAGTTTCTCCCAATCAAGATCATTTTTGCTCGAGCATTTGTCTCTCTCTGTGTGTGTGTGTGTGTCTCTGTGTGTGTGTGTCTCTCTCTCTGTGTGTGTGAATGACATCATGGGTCTTAAAGAGACAGCACAGACTTTTATCAAAGAAGAGATTACTTCTTCTATGCACATTTTGTTGATCAGTACAATAAAATAAGTCCCAAATGGAAGGGAAACAGATTGTTTTTGTATCTGCAGTCCCATGAAATCCGTCAAAACAAGCTCAATAACTAAAGGCATGCACACATCCTACTGGATATGATTTCACCTGTATTGTAAATAGGTGTAGGCTAAAACTTCATTTACCCACTTTATTAATAGACTACAGATTTTCCATTCAAATGAATTATTACCATTATGTTGTCATGTAGTTAGTTATTTGTTTTACCAAAGTCAAATGGATTGTATAACTGGCTCATTAATGCATACATTCCAAAATATAATGACATCAACTGTGACTTTGGCTAATGCGCCTTCTTTTTTCCCTTGTGGTATTGTGATGGTATCAAGTATTGTGATAGTAAACTGGTATTGGTATCAAAATCGAAATACTGGTATCGTGACAACACCCTTCAAAAGGCACAGGATTGGGCAGCCCTGGTAGTTTCCCACACAATTCAATAAATGTAGCCAATTCAATAAATGTAGCCAATTCAATAAATTGTCAATGGTAGAAAATGAATTAGACAAACCTGTAAAGGCCAATACTTTGTGAATAACATTGCATTAAAGAAATCCATTGGGAGATAAAAATTGAAAGTGGAAAACAATTCAGTTTACATTAGCCAGAAGTAAGCACTCAAAATACATTTGCCTGGATATTTAAAGTGCAAAGTAGCCAATATTCATTGCCAAATGCATACATATTAAGGGGTTACTTTCAAGGCAGGCATTTTCAATTGCATATTAATTAACAAGAGTGGGTCCACAAATACACCTCAGTTATTAAAGATCTATTGGATATTCTCTGTTTCCAAGAGCCTGCTGGAAAGAAAAAAACGATCTGCCGACTGTGTTGTACGTGTGTGTGTGTGTGTGTGTGTGTGTGTGTGTGTGTGAGCCACCTGTTGTGTTGTAAATGTACATCTCCCCCTCATTTAAATGCTGTTCTAAATGATTGAGGTGGCATGGCCAGCCATCAATTAATACTCAACCCTACCACACTGCAGGCTGCCAGCTCAGTTCATTAACATCACTCACTCAATGATGAGAGACAAGACAGAGAGACAGACAGAGAGACAGAGAGAGACAGAAATGGTCATCTCCCTGTCTTGTCTGTGACCACTGACAGAGATGCAGCTAGAACAGAGTCAGACACAACACATGAGCTAATTAACAAAGGAAGCAGTGAAGCCATCTGATCTCAATCCAATTTGCCCAACAGTGGGACATTAAATATCTTCTGGTTCTTATGAAGGGCTCTTTGTTTTATTCTATCAAGAACTGTCTACAAAATAATGTTTCACAATAACCGACAGATAGGGGCCTTCCCACTCTTTCTAAATTTCTAACAGATATGTTCATCTCTGTCACATGAAACTGTTCACATGTGAAGTGCCCTTTTGACAATGGTGTTTTCCTGCTGATTGCATTATGAAATGAACACTCATGTGTAGCCTACAGCCTTGTGCGCACGGCTGCCCTTATAACGTGAAGAAATAATAGTTTATTAACATTTTAAGCTAAACGTTCTGATCTGTTGCATCAGACTCATTGCATTTGAATGTTGTTTTTTTATGTAGTCTAGGTATACTGGTTGTATGATTTTGGGATCTATCGTCCCACAACTGTCCCAGAGTGGGTTTGGAATAGGCTATTTCTTTCTCGACAAGCTGACCAATAGAATAGGTAACCTAAACTTTTCTACTATAGTAGATTGACATAGGCTAGTGATTTTGCTGTTTGTTACTCAAATTGTTGGCTGAGGAAAAGTAAATGTTATTCTAACATGTTCAAAGTGAACATCAGAATTTGTTAAGAAGGCCCACATCATTGTTTTGTTAATATTAATTACCATATTCTAAATGTTATTTCTGTCATTCTGAGCACCGTGGGTGGACGCCCTAAATCAGGTTACACACCCAATGCAAATGTCCGGTAAATTAAAATGTCGCCGGTCAAATGTCCGGCACCACATTTTCCTAACGGAAACCCTGGGGCACTTTCGCTACAAAAAGCTAATTTTTTTGTGATAAAACCATCAGTAAAGTTGAAAATGCGATGGAAACCCATTCGGTACATGAGAATTTAATCTCAAAAGTAATTTTTATTTGCACTACATCATCACTCACAGCCTTTTACTCACAACAAGTCAATTTGATGGAAACATCTCTGGTGGGAAAATGTGGATTTTAGAATATTCACATGAAAATCGGTCGCCAATCTGATGGAAACATAGCTATTGTCAAAAGTCTCATCATTGTCCTACTTCCACATGGCATTGGAAAGGCCTGTGAAGTCTGACTGTACTGTATACAGCATATAGGCTATAGTCTGTATGTGAGTGAAAGTGTGTCTAAATGCTCTGCATGACCAGTCTAAGAGCTCATTAGGTGTATGTTTTATGATGTGGAAACCCTCTTGCTCCACAAGCTCCGCCAGCCTCCTCAGATGACTGATCTGAAACCCTCTTTCTCCACAAGCTCCACCAGCCTCCTCAGATGACTGATCTGAAACCCTCTTGCTCCACAAGCTCCGCCAGCCTCCTCAGATGACTGATCTGAAACCCTCTTGCTCCACAAGCTCCGCCAGCCTCCTCAGATGACTGATCTGAAACCCTCTTTCTCCACAAGCTCCGCCAGCCTCCTCAGATGACTGATCTGAAACCCTCTTTCTCCACAAGCTCCGCCAGCCTCCTCAGATGACTGATCTGAAACCCTCTTGCTCCACAAGCTCCGCCAGCCTCCTCAGATGACTGATCTGAAACCCTCTTGCTCCACAAGCTCCGCCAGCCTCCTCAGATGACTGATCTGAAACCCTCTTGCTCCACAAGCGCCGTCAGCCTCCTCAGATGACTGATCTGAAACCCTCTTTCTCCACAAGCTCCGCCAGCCTCCTCAGATGACTGATCTGAAACCCTCTTGCTCCACAAGCTCCGTCAGCCTCCTCAGATGACTGATCTGAAACCCTCTTGCTCCACAAGCTCCGCCAGCCTCCTCAGATGACTGATCTGAAACCCTCTTGCTCCACAAGCTCCGCCAGCCTCCTCAGATGACTGATCTGAAACCCTCCTGTTAATGCCACGGTTTCATCACACTGGATGGTCTTCTGGGGGGAGGAGGGAAGGAAGTTTACAGACAGAGAGGGGGAGGGTTGAGAGAAAAAGACAGAAGGGGGAGGGAGAGAAGAAAGAGGGGGACTTCTGGGGGAGGCAGGGGATAGACATGGGGGAGGGAGGAGTGGAATGGACCAGGTGCCCTGGCTCACACCCCTCTCTGAGACCAGATTAGCCCAGTGGACCGCCACTGAATACCTGGCGAGGGGGCTCCCCTGGGGGTGTCAGACCCCAACCACCTGCTCTCAGGAGGAGAAGAGGGGGAAGGAGGAGGAGAGTGGCAAGGAGGAGGCGAAGAGGAGAGGGGGAAGGAGGAGGAGAGGGGGGGAGGGTAGTCGGGGATGCATGTGGATCAGACAGGTCTAAGAAAGCTGGTCAACATGACCACAACCCTCCTGTCCCTATTTTAGAATCATTATGTCAACAAACTATAATTAAAATTCCCACACACACACACACACACACACACACACACACACACACACACACACACACACACACACACTCCGGCCCACGCATATGTGCGCGCGCGCACACACACCAGCCCACATGCTCAAAGGTTGAATTAATGGATCTATAATTTTTGACATAGACGGAGCCTCATACGAGATATGAGTCCGTCCTCTGGAAAAGTTCCTGGTAAGACATGAGGTCAGATGAGTTGAAAACTCTCCTTTATCTCATCTGAACATCTCATTATCTTACCAGACAATGAATAGAAAGCACAGCTGCTTTACTCTACTCCTGGTCTGGCCTGGCCTGAGGCCCCTGCTCCTCTCCTCTCCTCCACTTCTGACAGGCTGCAAGAGGATTGCGTCATACACAACTAAAGTGCCCCCACATCAGACTGCCGATCTGGTTAAATAAAGAGCCCTAAGAGGCTTTGCTGTTCCTAAGCTAATAATAGCTGGAAATCGCCTGGCAGTGGAGTTAAAGAGAAGTTTTGCTATAGGTGATGTAGGATAGGCTTCTCCGTGACACACCTCAGGGTCATCCATGTTGCATTCTCCACCATCCCCAGGCAACCTGACGGGCAGCCAGCTAAGAGGCCTCCTCGGTGGTCTCGACCTGCCTCCGACATCACCTTCTCTGGAGCCCTGGGGATTCTCACTGGTCTGGCTGCCCACGCCTCTTCTCCTTCCCCGGCACAGGCTCTCCTCATGGTCTACCCTGCCCTGGAGTGGGTCAGGGTCATCCGGTCATTATTACTGACACACATCATGCCCTAAGAAACAGCCTCCGGTTATAGCAAGGGGATCTACCACTCTCTTGTTGCCTCGCTCTACCTCTCTCTCGCTCTTTCTCTGGTGACAAATTCATCACGATGAACTGTTCTTTCATTTACCCTTTTTCTCTGTGCTGTGTGTGCGTGCGCTCATGCATGCGTTAGTGCGTACATACACTACCATTCAAAAGTTGAGTCACTTAGAAATGTCCTTGTTTTTTAAAGAAAAGCAACATTTTTGTCCATTAAAATAACATCAAATTGATCAGAAATACAGTGTAAAGATTGTTAATGTTATAAATGACTATTGTAGCAGGAAACGGCTGATTTTTCATGATAAACTTCGATTAGCTAACAACGTGCCATTGGAACACAGGAGTGATGGTTGCTGATAATGGGCCTCTATACGCCTATGTAGATATTCCATAAAATCAGTTTCCAGCTACAATAGTAAAAAAAAAAGACTTTTCTTTCAAAATCAAGGACATTTCTAAGTGACCCTAAACCTTTGAACGGTAGGGTGCGTGCACTCTACCTGTCCTCCAGAGCCACCTGCACCACACAGGGCTCAGTCAGTGTGTGTGAGGGCTGGAGGTAACAGTAGTAACCTAACCCTGGGTTCCCTTTGTGTATCCAGGCAGGTTGATTAGACACACGTCTTTGTTTAGACCCCCTGCACACTGGGCTTTGTACAGGGCCTGGCTCTCCTTTCTACTCTCCTCAAGAGCTGCTGACTAACACAGAGCCAGGGGCTGGAACAGTGGGTGACTCATTGACTGAAGCAGGACTTGCATTGAGTACTATTAGCCATCCAACTACCTCTGAAATAACATAAAGAACAGTCCATTTCTAGCTCATCATTTCTGTTCCTTACTATAGTAAAAGGCCATCTATCTACCCTCAACATTTTGCAGCAGTTTTTAATGATATAACTATTACCGTCTGTAATAGCTCAATTAGACATCGTTACACAATTATAACCATTATTCAATGGTTTGGAGTTTGGTCAAATAATGCCTTTGATTTGATACGTCATCATTATCAGACAATAATGACTCCCTGAACAACACATTTAATTACTTCCTTTCTGTTCCGCCTATCCAACAACTGAGCTGCCTGACTGGCTGGCTGACTGGCTGGCCACCTGCCGCCATTTCTAAACACAGAGGCTGTGACGCACACGGCACGCATACTGTACTGTATTGTAGTGTTAGTAGGGCTGGCCTGGCCTCCACCTGTGGCCCTCAATGATAACTAGAGAGGGGGAGGAAAGGGGATGCCTCAAACCTCCCGTTGAACTCTATGTCAGCTATGTGTGTGAGAGAGGGGGAGGGAAAGAGAGAAGGGGGAGAGAGACAGAGACAAAAAGAGCAAAGGAGTTATATAGAAATAGAAAATAGCTAAATATTTTGTTTTAAAGATGTTTTATTGTCACATACAACGGATAGGTGCAGTGAAATGTGTTGTTTTACCTACTATAGCATTTAAACTCATTTTAGTTCACTTATTTAATCAGTTAATATTAGTCACATAAGACAGGGAATTCCCTTTTGCAGAAATGTTATGTTACATTTTTTATATAGGCCTAGGTATTTCTATTTTTCACATCACATATATTTATCCAGTTGCCTATGTACCAATAGGCTTCATACAGCCAACCGTGGTTGGTCACTGACTGTCAAACTACCCAGGCTGCATGGGTTAACAGTGGCCAGGCAGTATGAGAGGTGACCCGTAGCTACAGTACATTAGATGATTGTCCTTTGAGCCGCGAACGCAGTAGTGACAATAACACAGCCCAGCAGCCTGCAATAACCCAGGGCAGATAGATAACATCAGTGGCTACTGCTCTGCTCACCGCACAACCTAGCCAGGGTGACATTTAAACAATATGCCTGTCCGCGCTGACTGTGCATACGCCTGATCCAGAGAAAGAGGGGGAGGGGGGAAAGACGGGGGGAGAGCTAGAGAGAGGGAGGAGTGAAAGCAAGGGAGACAGAGCAGAGAAATACTGTGTGGGAGTGAGAGTAAAACTGTGACTGTGCACATGACAGAAATCTGGGTTGACATTTGCAAACTGTGAGTCTGGAAAAGAGCAGAGACTGAACTAAATAGATATATGAACTAACTGCCAAATACAGTGTGAAAGGATGGGGTGGCCCTAGAATGTGTGCACACCTCTTAGTGCTAAGTAACACATTGAATTTCAACTACAATATTTGTTTGTCTCCTATAAATACAACTCAACGCAGTCAGTTGGAAAACAACTTGAAGGTGGAGGTGAGTAGATGAAGACCTACTGCATCTGGAGTCCTTCACTAACTCAGCATCCCTTAGGGTCTCTGGGCTGAGACAACATTTAACAGACTCATATCATAATATGTATTATTTCTCATACAGTATAATAGGAATATAATGTCATATCATCATAATAATGTATGTAATATCCCTCTCCTCCCCAGTCACAGTCCCTAGTGATGATGTGCCTCCTCCTCTCAGGTTAACTACACAACTGTAACAGCAGCAGTAAGCTGCTGGCCCTGAGAGTAAATTGTGCAACCATGGAGTGGAGAAGGAAGAGGTGGAGGGGGACCTTTGGGACCGTAAGAAGGAAGTGCAGTGTCCCTGGGTGGAGATATGGCCGTGCTGCCTCTGTCTGGGGGCTTGTGACGTGGAAGGGAACCCTTGCACACTCACCGAGATGTTTCTCTGCACACCCACAAGGCCATGTTAAATGCCAGAGGGTAGATAGACAAACTGACATTTATATTTCACATTAGCTTCGTCAAGGCTATTTTAATTTAATTACCAAAGGCCCCCTCTCCACTAGACACTACACAGATAGTTGTAGAAGGCTTGTATCATCATGTTACGCAAATAATTAACTCCACTGAAATGTAGGCCTAAATAGCATGCTTTTCCCTAACCAATCACAAAGTGTTACTCATCAACAGGCTACCGACATCAAACCATATCAAAATAAGTTGAAAGGTCATAAATTGTTCACAAGCCCAAACTTTCCCACATTTTGTGAAAAACAAAACGTTTATAACGTTTTTTTTTTAGTTAACTTCAGCGGTCTTTCGTGGGAAAATTGTCATCAAACTTTGTCATCAAAGTCTGGCATTCTCTGGATTTATGGTGCTTTCAATACAACTGGGAACTCTGGAAAAAAACAAGGTCGAATCATGATGACGTCAGTGATCTTCAGGTCACAGCTCTAGAAAGAGGCCCGAGTTCCGGACATTCAATTCCGAGTTGGATGACCGTTCAAAACCTATTTTCCCAGTTGGACCTCGTTTTTTTCCCTCAGAGTTCCCAGTTGTCTTGAACTCACTGAAAACAGATTTCCCAGTTCTGAGTTTCCAGTTGTTTTGAGCGCGACAGAAGTCATGCTGGATTGACACCATGGCCTTGAATATCTATCCTTTTAATCTTGGAAAAAGAGACCCTTAAACCCAGACCACACACCCACTCCACTGAAGAGCAGGCTAGTGGTTGCTTTGCAACGCTTGTAGTTAAGCACTAATTCCTTCCAAAACACTCATTGTTGAATTTGCAATTTCCAAC
The DNA here is from genome assembly GCF_901001165.1 of Salmo trutta. Lineage (NCBI taxonomy): Eukaryota > Metazoa > Chordata > Actinopteri > Salmoniformes > Salmonidae > Salmo > Salmo trutta. Next base: position 29,785,956 of record NC_042968.1, read on the forward strand.
TTGTTGTGTAATGTTTATGTCCAATGGCCGATGAGCACAGATACATTTTAACTATAATTTATCTTCATTATTTATCTTCATATGACAAGGATTAAAAAGGATTTGCCAGTAGATGGTTGACTTGATTCATGATGATGACTGCTAGCTTGCTAGCTAAGATTTTCAAAGTATGATGTTGACAGTCGAATCATAGCTGCTGTAGATATAACGTGACTTGACGTCATTTTATCTGTGGCCAATGACCTTGAGCCTTCTTGGATGGGCACTTCTAATGTAACTCAATGGCAGCACCCAAGGGGCTTGAATTTTCAAGCTCTACCCTTAGATTTGGAGGTGACGTAGTGTCCCATGAGTGACAGAACACTGAGCCAATCACGGCGCAACTAGAGAACATTACCAACCCCTACGCTCCATATATGTTCCCGCTGGCTGCCCCACCACCAAAGAAAGCACTGAGCTTGGCTGAAACACCTGTATTTGGAGCTGCCTTACTCAAGAAAGCAAAAACGAGACCAAGTTTGAATGCGGCTTTATTAACTCAATTTATTTTTATATATTGTTGTACATTGTTTGTAAACTGATATGTGACACGTATTAATGTCACAATAACATACAAAACAGGCATCCTCCCCCAAAAGTATTTTTTTTATAGAAAGGTGGAGCTCAAAACAGATGGGGCAGAGTCGCCACTGACTAAAACAGGGCTTACAGGCACAGCCTAGAATAAACTGGGATTCAGCAGCAGCAGCTCTTACTGAGACCTGTGCAATACAGCTATGCCCCGCCTCTTCAAAGAGGAACAGGGAGGGGGAAAACTAAATGCAAGAGCTCAACAACTTTCTCTTCTTCCCCCGCATGTTGATACAGTGTAGCATGGCCAGTGGTAGCTTCAGTTACACTAAATTTAAAGTAGACAGATGCCACACATAGCTGCTCGTGCCTCGCCCTGGGAAACAAACATCTCTCTCATCACTCCAGACCAGGGCTCCTCCAGACCAGACCCCCTCAGCTCAGCTCCACACTGTCCACTCTGGGGGGTTAGGGGGTTGGGGCACCCACCTGGCCAACTAGCCCACATATCCTCAGTGTTAACGAATCCAACCAGGGTTCACTGCTGGCTACCAAACTGTTGAGCCCTCTCACTCTAAGCTGTGTGCTCCACTGAACACCTGCATAGAGTACAATACACAGCAGTCCTGCATAGAGTACAATACACAGCAGTTGAGACTGTAGTGTTAAGTGGTCATAGTATGTTTAAAGGTACATTATGCAGAAATTGCTCTGCCATTTCCTGGTTGCTAAAGTTCTAATAGTTCGCCTAATTTCAGTTTATGAGACAAAACATGCAAGTATAGTGTAGAGAATCATTGTACCATCCAAACCTCTGTGAAATATATTTTCCATAAGCAAAAATATTGTATTTTCAGCTGTTTGAAGTTGGTGTACAAAACTGAAAGTGAAATACGCAAAAAATAAACTTAAGAACGAGAAGCATAAAAATAGTGCACATAGAACAGATCTACCGCTTCCTAGACTTGCTGTCAATGAGAATTACAGCTCAAAAACACATATGTCTATGCGAATTGGGTCGGGTCGCCCAAAAAGTTACAGATTGCAGCTTTAAGTCTTCACCACTCAGTGTAACCTTGGCATATAGCCTGATTGTGACTAATTTTTCACAAACATAGGAAAACTCCACAAATTATAGAAATAACTTTGTAATTTATAACTTGATACATTGTTAGCCTTCCAGACACACTTGATAAGGGTCCTGCAACACAGACACAGTCCCTCATCTGAGCCGGTTACACCCCCACAACACAGCTGGCCAGAGTCTGGGAGTCGGACATACAGTCACTCACCTGTTGATGTGGCGCACAACATTCTTCCGCTCCTAGCTCCCGTTAAACGGTAACGGTGAAGCGGTGTTGCTCTGTGGACTGGACAGCTTCAGACCTGCCTGCTGCTGGGGGACTCCTGATCTAACAGAGCTGTCTGAAACCTGCCGCCTGCTGCCCTCTACCACTCTCTCTGAGAGCCCAATATAGTCCACCATGAGAGCGATGTAATTTCAGTCTTTCCCACGACTGAGACAGACAGAGCCAGGAGTCACGTCCAGACAGATGAAGCTGGGGCAAGCACAAGAACAAACTAAAAGTCAAGAGCAACAGATCTCCTCCAAAAAAATGACAGACTGTCACTTTGTTGATTTCTTCACTGGGTTTCAGCTATGATGCAATACTACTACATTACAACATCAAACTCTGTACAAATTCCACTCTACAACATACCAACATGTCAACCGATGTACTAGCTTACGCCAAATCAAACCTGATTACAGTTAGTTTACGCCAAGATTGCCAGCATCTGGAGATTTCATTAGTCTGGATCAGGCTCTCTCTTAGATGGAAATAACTGGTGGTCTCCCATATCCTTCGTGGGTGAGGAGGGAGGGAGGGAGGGAGGGAGGGAGGGAGGGAGGGAGGGAGGGAGGGAGGGAGGGAGGGAGGGAGGGAGGGAGGGAAGAGAAAAGAAAAAAGAAAGGACGCATGCATGGTCCTTGTTGAGGCTTGCACAGCTCTGAGGTGGTGCTGCCAGACAGGCCACCGGATGTGAGAGAAAAAGGACCAGAAGAGAGAGAAAAAAAGAAGACAAAAAAGGGTAAGAGAAAGGAAAGCGAGTGAGACAGAACCTTTCCCTGTTCCCCTTAACAACGGGGGGGGGGGGGGGGGGGGGGGGGGGGGGGGGGCACTCCCCCCTCTGTCATTGTACTGCCATCTAAAGCCCACATGGCATGTCTGGGCACTGTAGACTGCCACCACCTCTAGACTGCCACCACCTCTAGACTGCCACTCAATAGGGCCCTCACTCCCACCACCACTAGACTGCCACTCAATTAGGCCCTCACTCCCACCACCACTAGACTGCCACTCAATAGGGCCCTCACTCCCACCACCACTAGACTGCCACCCAATGGGGCCCTCACTGACACCACCACTAGACTGCCACCCAATGGGGCCCCCACTGACACCACCTCTAGACTGCAGCCACCTCACTGACACCACCTCTTACCTCCAGCCACCTTCTCTATGACAGCTTTTGTGTCATACGGCCATGACAGTTGGGAAGGATGAGCAGGCAGACAGGGTCAAAAAGCTCCTAAAAGGTTTGGTGTTACATCTTCACTGTACACAGCCTCGCTCAATACCACATGAGCACACGAGCTACCATGTAGGGATAGAAAGAGTAACAGTTTGTTTCTTAAATATCATAAGGGGAAAAAAGGACCATATTACAGTATATCTATAGTTTATCCCCACTACTCTCGAGTTTCAGTGAGAAGTGAATACGCCCTTACCCTTTAAATGAATAACCTTGTCAAAATGACAGGTTGCTACTTTAGACTACAGCCTAGGCCTAATCCTGGCAGTAGAGTTTAGCATTCTGTCAAATTGTTATTCCATTTGAAGGACTTCTTAGTCCATGTTTTTCCCTCTCAACACAGTTGTAGGCCTACAGTAGTGGGGAAAACCCTTCAGCATTGACTGAGTTAGGATAATGCCTTTTACTACAGCACTCACTGGAATGCCTCACTTCAAAGGGAACTGCATTTCCTGAACAACAAATCACGAGAGAGAGAAAGAGACAAAGCCCTCACCTACAGAGAAATTAACCTAGAGAAGAGTCCCCTCAGCCAGCTGGTTCTGGGGCTCTGTGGAATCTGTTTGTGAACAGAGCCCCAGAACCAGCTGGCTGAGGGGACTCTTCTATAGGACAGCAATATAATTAGACCCAACAAAATGATGAGAAAGCAAAAAGATAACCATTTAACACACTGGAAAGACTCACCCAAAAAACAGAGCAAATTGGAATGCTATCTAGCCCTATACAGAGAGTACACAGAGTCAGAATACCTGACCACTTTGACTGACCCCAAATTAAGAACATCCTTGACTATGTACTCAGTGAGCATAGCCTTGCTATTGAGAGAGGCTGCCATAAGCAGACCTGGCTCTCAAGAGAAGACAGGCTATGTGAACACTGCCCACAAAATGAGGTGGAAACTGAGCTGCACTTCCTAACCTCCTGTCAAATGTATGACCACATAAGAGATACATATTTCCCACAGATCACAATGACAACGAATTTCAAAACAAATCAAACATTGATAAACTCCTATATCTGTTAGAGAAAATACCTCAGTTTGCAATCTCATCAGCAAGATGTGTAGCCCATTGCCATTGATCAAAGGGCAACCAGTGGATATACCACTAATATTAATCTGTTTATTTATCTTCCCCTACTGTTCGTACTACAACTTTTGGCACATTGCTAAAACACTGTAAATAGCTGATAATATAACAAATGTTATCTTTTTAAACCTTTTTGAATGCAATATTTACTGTTAAATTCAAATTGTTTTTTGTTGATGTTGTTTTGTGTCTTCTCAGGTTTGTTTATTTCACGTGCTTTGGCAATGTAAACACGTTTCCGATGCGAATAAAGCCTTTGAAGAGAAAGTCCAAGCTTGGCACAGTGCAGTCTTCTTAATCACACGTTTATACACAGTGGTAAGACCTACTGCGGTAGAGTAGGACAGACTGAAAAGTTAAGAAATGGGGTGGGTCTAGACTACATAGGCTCATATGTTTTCTCTCAATGGTTCTTACACTAACGTTTACTATTCAATTAGGCTATGTAAACAAAGAGCTGGGTACTACATTCCTTACTGACGGGATTCAGAGAGTGACTGAGAATAACATGTCTGTCACTACCTGTAACTAAGGTACTGTTCTATTTGAGAGGATGGAAATCTGCTGGGCTATTTCTCTGGGTTCATAGTTACTTTATTAATAACCATATAATTGCTGTTAACATTACAATCCTCTGTGATGAACAGTGATAAGAGCACAGTTCAAGGAACTAAATAAATATAATCACATAATTGCTGTTAACATTATGATCCTCAGGGCCTCCCGGGTGGCGCAGCGGTCTGCATCGCAGTGCCACCAGAGATTCTGGGTTCGAGCCCAGGCTCTGTCGCAGCCGGCCACGATCGGGAGGTCCATGGGGCAACGCACAATTGGCCCAGCGTCGTCTGGGTTACGGAGTGTTTGGCCGGCAGGGATATCCTTGTCTAATCGCGCACTAGCAACTCCTGTGGTGGGCCGGGAGCAGTGCACGCTGACCAGGTCACCAGGTGTACGGTGTTTCCTCTGACACATTGGTGCGGCTGGCTTCCGGGTTGGATGTGCGTTGTGTCAACAAGCAGGGCAGTTGGGTTGTGTTTCGGAGGACGCATGGCTCTCGACCTTTGCCTCTTCCGAGTCCGTACGGGAGTTGCAGTGATGAAACAAGACTGTAACTACTACCAATTGGATACCACGAAATTGGGGAGAAGAAAAAGGGGGGGAATTATAAAATTATAAAAATTAAAAAATTGATTACGATCCTCTGTCATAACAGCACAGTTCAAGAAACTAAATAAATACAATCACATAATAGCTGTTAACATTACAATACTCTGTGATCAACTGTCATAACAGAACAGTTCAAGAAACTAAATAAATACAAATGTAGGAAATAGAGGTGCTCCAGGTTGTTCTAGAGAGCCCTGACTTGTGTAAGAGAGGCTAGGGCTGAGGAGGAAGGAGAGAGAGAGGCTAGGGCTGAGGAGGAAGGAGAGAGAGAGGCTAGGGCTGAGGAGGAAGGACAGAGAGAGGCTAGGGCTGAGGAGGAAGGATAGAGAGAGACTAGGGCTGAGGAGGAAGGACAGAGAGAGGCTAGGGCTGAGGAGGAAGGACAGAGAGAGCCTAGGGCTGAGGAGGAAGGAGAGAGAGGCTAGGGCTGAGGAGGAAGGATAGAGAGAGGCTAGGGCTGAGGAGGAAGGAGAGAGAGGCTAAGGCTGAGGAGGAAGGACAGAGAGAGCCTAGGGCTGAGGAGGAAGGACAGAGAGAGGCTAGGGCTGAGGAGGAAGGACAGAGAGAGGCTAGGGCTGAGGAGGAAGGACAGAGAGAGCCTAGGGCTGAGGAGGAAGGATAGAGAGAGGCTAAGGCTGAGGAGGAAGGACAGAGAGAGACTAGGGCTGAGGAGGAAAGAGCGAGAGAGAGACTAGGGCTGAGGAGGAAGGAGAGAGAGAGACTAGGGCTGAGGAGGAAGGACAGAGAGAGGCTAGGGCTGAGGAGGAAGGAGAGAGAGAGGCTAAGGCTGAGGAGGAAGGACAGAGAGAGGCTAGGGCTGAGGAGGAAGGAGAGAGAGGCTAGGGCTGAGGAGGAAGGACAGAGAGAGGCTAGGGCTGAGGAGGAAGGAGAGAGAGAGGCTAGGGCTGAGGAGGAAGGAGAGAGAGAGGCTAAGGCTGAGGAGGAAGGAGAGAGAGGCTAGGGCTGAGGAGGAAGGATAGAGAGAGGCTAAGGCTGAGGAGGAAGGATAGAGAGAGGCTAAGGCTGAGGAGGAAGGACAGAGAGAGCCTAGGGCTGAGGAGGAAGGACAGAGAGAGGCTAGGGCTGAGGAGGAAGGACAGAGAGAGGCTAGGGCTGAGGAGGAAGGAGAGAGAGGCTAGGGCTGAGGAGGAAGGACAGAGAGAGGCTAGGGCTGAGGAGGAAGGATAGAGAGAGGCTAGGGCTGAGGAGGAAGGAGAGAGAGAGGCTAAGGCTGAGGAGGAAGGAGAGAGAGAGACTAGGGCTGAGGAGGAAGGATAGAGAGAGGCTAGGGCTGAGGAGGAAGGACAGAGAGAGGCTAGGGCTGAGGAGGAAGGAGAGAGAGAGGCTAGGGCTGAGGAGGAAGGAGAGAGAGAGACTAGGGCTGAAGAGGAAGGAGAGAGAGAGACTAGGGCTGAGGAGGAAGGAGAGAGAGAGACTAGGGCTGAGGAGGAAGGATAGAGAGAGTCTAGGGCTGAGGAGGAAGGAGAGAGAGAGACTAGGGCTGAGGAGGAAGGATAGAGAGAGACTAGGGCTGAGGAGGAAGGATAGAGAGAGGCTAGGGCTGAGGAGGAAGGAGAGAGAGAGCCTAGGGCTGAGGAGGAAGGAGAGAGAGGCTAGGGCTGAGGAGGAAGGATAGAGAGAGGCTAAGGCTGAGGAGGAAGGATAGAGAGAGGCTAAGGCTGAGGAGGAAGGAGAGAGAGAGGCTAGGGCTGAGGAGGAAAGAGCGAGAGAGAGGCTAGGGCTGAGGAGGAAAGAGCGAGAGAGAGGCTAGGGCTGAGGAGGAAAGAGCGAGAGAGAGGCTAGGGCTGAGGAGGAAAGAGCGAGAGAGAGGCTAGGGCTGAGGAGGAAAGAGAGAGAGAGAGGCTAGGGCTGAGGAGGAAAGAGAGAGAGAGAGAGAGAGAGAGAGAGAGAGAGAGAGAGAGAGAGAGAGAGAGAGAGAGAGAGAGAGAGAGAGAGAGAGAGGGGGGCTAGGGCTGAGGAGGAAAGAGACAGAGGCTGGGGCTGAGGAGGAAGGAGAGACAGAGGCTAGGGCTGAGGAGGAAGGAGAGACAGAGGCTAGGGCTGAGGAGGAAGGAGAGACAGAGGCTAGGGCTGAGGAGGAAGGAGAGAGAGAGACTAGGGCTGAAGAGGAAGGAGAGAGAGAGACTAGGGCTGAGGAGGAAGGAGAGAGAGAGACTAGGGCTGAGGAGGAAGGATAGAGAGAGGCTAGGGCTGAGGAGGAAGGAGAGAGAGAGACTAGGGCTGAGGAGGAAGGATAGAGAGAGACTAGGGCTGAGGAGGAAGGATAGAGAGAGGCTAGGGCTGAGGAGGAAGGAGAGAGAGAGCCTAGGGCTGAGGAGGAAGGAGAGAGAGAGCCTAGGGCTGAGGAGGAAGGATAGAGAGAGGCTAAGGCTGAGGAGGAAGGATAGAGAGAGGCTAAGGCTGAGGAGGAAGGAGAGAGAGAGGCTAGGGCTGAGGAGGAAAGAGCGAGAGAGAGGCTAGGGCTGAGGAGGAAAGAGCGAGAGAGAGGCTAGGGCTGAGGAGGAAAGAGCGAGAGAGAGGCTAGGGCTGAGGAGGAAAGAGCGAGAGAGAGGCTAGGGCTGAGGAGGAAAGAGAGAGAGAGAGGCTAGGGCTGAGGAGGAAAGAGAGAGAGAGAGAGAGAGAGAGAGAGAGAGAGAGAGAGAGAGGGGGGCTAGGGCTGAGGAGGAAAGAGACAGAGGCTGGGGCTGAGGAGGAAGGAGAGACAGAGGCTAGGGCTGAGGAGGAAGGAGAGACAGAGGCTAGGGCTGAGGAGGAAGGAGAGACAGAGGCTAGGGCTGAGGAGGAAGGAGAGACAGAGGCTAGGGCTGAGAAGGAAGGAGTGAGTGAGTGAGTGAGTGAGTGAGTGAGTGAGTGAGTGAGTGAGTGAGTGAGTGAGTGAGTGAGAAAGAGGCCAAGTGTGGCACAGTGCAGTCTTCTTAATCACATGTTTATACACAGAGGTAAGACCTACTGCGGTAGAGTAGGACAGACTGAAAAATGACTAGCAGTGCTCCAGGATGTTCTAGCGAGCTCTGACTGGTGTGAGTGAGGCTAGGGCTGAGGAGGAAGGAGAAAGAGAGAGAGAGCAGTTCAACTTGGAGCCATACCGTTACTCTGCTTCTGTATCTCTGCGTGACACTCCAGTTATTAATGTGAACAGGCACTAGCCATACGGGCCAACGCACACAGTCCAACCAGATTAAAACCACTTGCACAGTGGCGTTTTTATTCCTTGACTTATTACAAAAGCACTTTTTTTCACTTTTCCCTACTCGTCTCCAAATTAGACTTCTTTATAATCTAGGGAAAAATTGATTGCGGAGGAGAGGACTAGCCAAGCCTTGGATTCATAGTTTTGCCAGAGCTTCATGAAAAGGGCAGAGCTAAGCTTAACTCTGTCTAACTCTGCAGATATTGGCCCTATTTAATCAAAACCGGTAATCAAGCTTTCAAGATAAAATGTAAGTTGCAGTCGCCCTACACTGAATTTAGGGTTTGAATTAAAACAGTTTGCAGTTGTGCTTCTTTTAGTTTCACAGAATCTAAGCATGCATTCTAGCTATGTGAAAGACAGATGCTTTTGAAATAGCATGGAACTCCTAGATCTGTGGTTATGAATGAATGAATGAATGAATGGCAGCTTGCTTGTCTTCTCTTGTCTTGTCTCAGAATGGTTAAACCCCTTGTCTAGTCTTGTTTCCAAAACAACCGTCCAAAATACACAAACAAAACACAAATAGAATATTGTGGCATGATGCATCACCAGACTTCCACAGATCTGGTTCTTTCTCTGCACACCTGGTCACACTGAGATTCTGATATGAACCCCCACCTTCTCACACACACCTCTATCTGTGAAAGTTAAATACTGTATTGGGCCACTGTGGCTGGCAAACTGGGCGCAAACTGTAGAGATGATTGAAATGGCAGCAGGGTGACATACGGTTATTGGATGTGTTTGGACCTATTGGCAAAATAAATTATGCAACAAAAAAAAACAGTTTAAACTAGGTTGTGCGGTGTCTTGTATACTGGGAAATATGTTGTTTCAGTTTATTAATTCAGTTTAATTTATTGTGTTGTTTATTATTGTAATGGTGTTTTGTTCAGCTGCATAGTCAACATAACAAATACTCTAATTTAAACATACACCTAACACATTTATCTGCATTACAAATAAATAGTTAAAGGGAGTAATATTACTTGATGTAATAACCTCTTCATTTCTGAGAAGGTCATTTAGAATAACTAAGCAGAAAATAGAGAATATTTGCTTGCTTGTAATACTAATAACTATATTATTACATTCACTATATTGCTATTTATGTCTAATTGTTGTACTTTTTAAGTTATATTCAGTATTATGATCAACAACATCGATTGCATGACCACTAACGTTACTAACAAGTTAGATTACAAATGGAAGAGTTGTGAATGCATGCATGGTAAAGTTCCTTACAATATGACGTTCCCAATGCTGCCAAGCTCATGGCATTGCTGTTTCAAACCGATTCAATTAGTTTTCTGAAGCCTAATCGATAATAAAATGGATTGATTGGAGCTAATGTTTGAAACAAGTAGAGCTGATAGGCAGGCATAAAGCATTCTTGTTAAGCTATAGGTGTCTGAATAACTGACAGCTGTGTCCTCTCGTGAGCTACCTATCTTACCTACTCAGCTGCCAAGCTAGTCTTTTGAAATACATTTCTAGTTAGCTCCATTATTATTTATGCTAGGAGCCACATACACAATTCAGCATGTGCTGCAGTATTTAAATATATTATTTATACATTATTTAGTACAGTTTTGCAACTTTTGGTGGGAATTAGCTAGTTAGCATGAGGACACCGCTATTTGACAGCTGCTGCCGCGCGCTTGTTTGCTGTTTAGACTCATGTTCCTAAAACCCCATATTTTAACTGTGGAAAAGTCAGTGTGTATTTGCACATACAAAAATAGAAAAGACTAATGTTGATGTTTAGCCTACTTATTCTACTTTCTGCTGCCAGAACATTCCCTAGCTTGTTCACATTAGCTAATCTGTTGCAACCAATGCCCCTTCTTCAATGTTCTTGCTGTTTGCAAAGTAATCGCATCTGTGCACTCTTCTACGTCAAGAGACGTTTACCGGGTATTCGCGGCAAAGATAAAATTCTAACCTGCGGGGCCTAGCGACTGCTGTTGGCCGTCCTCTCCGAAGATCAGCCTGAAGTCCAGCTCCTCATTACCAGTGCAATTTGCAGTAGTCATCGGGGTTGACAGCTCGGGTTCACCCGTCACACGAACGACGGCTAATGCAAAATACTATTTTAAATGTCACAACATTTACAGAACTAACGTTAACTGAAACAAGAAAACTTGTTTAATTTAACGAATCAAAACTGTAGCGAGCAATCGGCGTGAACTAGTTTTTCTTCCTTGATTAGAAATCCAAAAATTATTCTTCCTCCCCGGCGACGTTTGGTAATAAAATGCTCGTTAAACTTTTGATTGTCCTACAGCGAGTCTACTATTTTGTCCTTGCGAACGTTAAATAGATGTTTCGCTGTTTGGTGTCAACAAGACAGACAAGGTTGTCGGTGAAACTGACTCCTCTCACTGGAGCGCCTTCTATCCCAACTTTTACTAACTGCGCGTGACAGGGCAGTTCCAGTAGTGACGTCAGCAAACCCGGGTACACAACAGAGCGCACGCACGCTCTGTCTCTCAATTCAAAGGGCTTTATTGGCATGGGAAACATACAGTATGTTTACATTGCCAAAGCAAGTGAAAATATAATAAACAAAAGTTAAATAAACAATCAGAAATTAACAGTAAACATTTATCTCACACACACGCACAAACACGGATAAGGCTGGCAAGAGCTCCTGGGATATGTAGTTAAATCTCATATTGAAGCTCATTGCCTCAACCTGGACCTTATTATAGCATATAATACAGTTATCCAGATGTACAGCACTGTTGTCCTACTCGAATTTAATCAGAATGAAATGACACTTTATCTGAGATCATCACACATTTTATGTAATTTTTCTTTTGACTTTTCATTTATAATGTCTCAATCGCTATTTTGAATGAATGCAGGCGCTCATATACTATTGGCCTACATCTCTGCCAGACACAATTACAGTTAAAAATGGACCATGCTGGCTCCAATTAAATAAATGTCCTGTGTTCACGTTGCCTTTTGGGCTATAGGAATTCAACAGACTGCCTGCCCCAAGGTCTATGCAATAGTTCTGCATGTCGATGATGAAGTCTGTGACATATGCATTAGTATTTAAATCTGTCCTTATACTAAGTAGGCCATCACACTTTCCTGGAATGCATTGCTTATGTGATTAGTTCAATATATCCTATACCCTATAGCAGGGATCATCAACTAGATTCAGCCACGGGACGATTTTTTCTTGAGCAGATGTTCAGGGGGCCGGAACATAATTACAAATAATTTGTAGACCGCGAATTGACTGCAAGAAGCCCTAACAGATATACCACTTGACTAAAACATTTCAAAACTTGCTTACATTTTTATACGATCACATATACAGTATATCTCTATTATGCGTGGGAATACCTTGAAACAGAGTTCCAAAATTAAAATCACGTGGAGCTGATTTTCTAGTGTTTTTACAGTCCTTTATGTCCAACATTTATAAAAATTGGCCGCCAGTTGCAGAACCCTGCACTATAGACTATATGGATAGTTTTTCTGGCCTGGGCAGATCAAGTAAACCTTTTGACCCTTTCGTGTTGAGCAGATTTCACAATCACTTTAATTGTATCACTGCCAAACATTCTGTGCATAATTAGATTAAACCAAATTATAGCCAACCTTCAACCCTTCTCTCTTAACTATATTGTAATTCTATTTTCGTGGCGACAGTCCATCACTGATTGGGCTGTAATAACACGATGCACACTTGACCTCTAGATCCCTCAGTCACCAACAAGTTACAGTGCCGTTCTAATGATCTCTGTCCTTGTTACTATGCCTACCTATTCTCCGGGGCTCTCTCTTATAGTACACACTTATATATATATATATATATATTTACTTTAACTGAATATATATATATTTACTTTAACTGAATGTATGCTTAAAAATGATAACAGTGAATGAAAGTTGACGGTCACACTATAAATAAATATATATATTAATTCAAGAGTGCAATGTCAGATCAAAAATAGTGCAATAACTTTAGCTCAGATAGAGCCTCGCACTACTGGCATTCAACTGGTAAAGCTAAGAAGAGCTACTGGGAATTATTGCAGGGTAAATCTGATTGTAGAATAAGTAAGAAATAAACCCAGCTGCTCAGAGAGTTGTTCCTCCTGATAGTATCAAGATTTCCCCTCTGTGACCCAGCCAGATTTCCCCTCTGTGACCCAGCCATATTTCCCCTCTGTGACCCAGACAGATTTCCCCTCTGTGACCCAGAAAGATTTCCCCTCTGTGACCCAGAAAGATTTCCCCTCTGTGACCCAGCCAGATTTCCCCTCTGTGACCCAGCCAGATTTCCGCTCTGTGACCCAAAGCTATACTGGAACAACACTTAGGGCCTTCTCTATAAGCCTCTGAACTGTTGTAGCTTTGATTGTTGTACCGGAAGTGCAACATTAAAAGTTGCTAGTTATTGGTTAAAGATACAGCAATATAGATATGTAAAGCAGGGACATTCTCCTAACATCATTGCACCTCATGGTGCAATACATAGCTACATTAGTTCGAATATGAATTTCTACATCATAAAAATGAATTGCTCAATCGGTAAAAAACATCAGAGAGGTTCCATTACATCAGAGGTTTAATAACATCAGAGGTTTAATAACATCAGAGAGGTTTAATAACATCAGAGAGGTTCCATTACATAAGAGGTTTAATAACATCAGAGGTTTAATAACATCAGAGAGGTTTAATAATATCAGAGAGGTTCCATTACATCAGAGGTTTAATAACATCAGAGGTTTAATAACATCAGAGAGGTTTAATAATATCAGAGAGGTTCCATTACATCAGAGGTTTAATAACATCAGAGGTTTAATAACATCAGAGAGGTTTAATAATATCAGAGAGGTTCCATTACATCAGAGGTTTAATAACATCAGAGGTTTAATAACATCAGAGAGGTTTAATAATATCAGAGAGGTTCCATTACATCAGAGGTTTAATAACATCAGAGGTTTAATAACATCAGAGAGGTTTAATAACATCAGAGAGGTTTAATAATATCAGAGAGGTTTAATAACATCAGAGAGGTTCCATTACATAAGAGGTTTAATAACATCAGAGCGGTTTAATAATATCAGAGAGGTTCCATTACATCAGAGGTTTAATAACATCAGAGGTTTAATAACATCAGAGAGGTTTAATAATATCAGAGAGGTTCCATTACATCAGAGGTTTAATAACATCAGAGGTTTAATAACATCAGAGAGGTTTAATAACATCAGAGAGGTTTAATAATATCAGAGAGGTTTAATAACATCAGAGAGGTTCCATTACATAAGAGGTTTAATAACATCAGAGCGGTTTAATAATATCAGAGAGGTTTAATAACATCAGAGGTTTAATAACATCAGAGGTTTAATAACATCAGAGAGGTTTAATAATATCAGAGAGGTTTAATAACATCAGAGGTTTAATAACATCAGAGGTTTAATAACATCAGAGAGGTTTAATAATATCAGAGAGGTTCAATAACATCAGAGAGGTTCCATTACATCAGAGATTTAATAACATCAAAGGTTTAATAACATCAGAGAGGTTTAATAACATCAGAGGTTTAATAACATCAGAGCGGTTTAATAACATCAGAGAGGTTCAATAACACCAGAGAGGTTCAATAACATCAGAGAGGTTCAATAACATCAGAGAGGTTCAATAACATCAGAGAGGTTCAATAATATCAGAGGTTTAATAACATCAGAGCGGTTTAATAACATCAGAGAGGTTCAATAATATCAGAGGTTGAATAACATCAGAGCGGTTTAATAACATCAGAGAGGTTCAATAATATCAGAGGTTTAATAACATCAGAGAGGTTTAATAATATCAGAGAGGTTCAATAACATCAGAGAGGTTCCATTACATCAGAGATTTAATAACATCAGAGGTTTAATAACATCAGAGAGGTTTAATAACATCAGAGCGGTTTAATAACATCAGAGAGGTTCAATAACACCAGAGAGGTTCAATAACATCAGAGAGGTTCAATAACATCAGAGAGGTTCAATAATATCAGAGGTTTAATAACATCAGAGCGGTTTAATAACATCAGAGAGGTTCAATAATATCAGAGGTTTAATAACATCAGAGAGGTTTAATAACATCAGAGAGGTTCAATAATATCAGAGGTTTAATAACATCAGAGAGGTTTAATCACACCAGAGAAGTTTGATCAAACCAGGGCGGTACATAACACCATCGAGGTTCAATAACACCAGAGAGGTCCAATAACATCATAGAGGACAGTTGAATGTCCCCTCATACTGGATTACATCGTTCAACAATGGAAACCTTAAAGTGCTGATGTCTGACTCTATATGACATATGCACACAGGAGTTATACATCAACAGAAATCAAAGGGAAATGTAATTTACTGCTCATTTCTCCTCAATAATACATTAAGTACATGAATATGACTTTATAGAAAAGACATAAATCATTAATTGATAACTCTTCCTGGACATTATACATATTTGTGGAGTTTATGGGAATATATTCCAGTAGTGATATAGGCCTATATAGAAAAATATGAATTTTTCTGCAGCTGTCTGAGGTGCATTGAGACAGAATTCTTGCATACACAGAATCCTCTTATCAAATATTCGTGAAAGATAACGGATACAGCAATGATAAGAAAAAAACAAGAGAATGTTTTTGCTTGACACGTGGGCGTACAGACGCTGAAGTTCACAAAAGCAATGCGCAAAAAAATATCACATTTCCTGTGGTCTAAATTTCCAAGCAAAAGCACTTACTACATGTAAACCTCATTGACATTCACTGTATGCCATCAGCTGGCGAAATTGAAATTGATTACAAAATATACTAGTTTGAGATCATACTGATAACACTGCTATAGGTATGTTACCTTGACAGTGCATGGTTGAGTTCATTTAGAAATTACAGTTTAATTCAAAAGACAATTCAGTGTTGAAGCATAACCCTCTCTTTTCGTACATTAGCAGCGGCAGCGTAGCCTAGTGGTTAGAGTGTTGGACTAATAACTAAAAGGATGCGAGTTCAAATCCCCTAGTTGACAAGGTACAAATCTGCCGTTCCACCCCTGAACTAGGCAGTTAACCCACTGTTCCTAGCCCGTCATTGAAAAGAAGAATTTGTTCTGAACTGACTTGCCTAGTTAAATAAAGGTTAAAAAGAATATCATCACTGCATTTTAAAGCTTTGATATTATGGGAAAATGATTGGATTTATGTAGGACAAGGGTGGCCAAAATAGAGAAATAACGTAATTTACTAACCTTTAAGTTCCCTGATGTTATTTCACAAAAGTTATTTTGAAAGTTCAGTTTTAATAAACCATATTCAAAAAATATTCTAATTAGATTTAAAAAGTAAATAACAGATTTAGCTATAGCCTACCTCACAACCTGTCCAACACTGTAAACACTGACTCAGTAGGATTTGTATGCATTCTCTTTTGTATGGTAGGTTATTATTTGTTTTATTGACATCTGCATGAGTACAATGCAGAATGCATGGGTATGTATGGTATGTAATGTATATGATCGTCATGACCCCAAGGCATTATAACACTACTGCTGTAAGAGCATGTCTCCAGACTCACTACTGGTTGCTGCTTAATTCAGGTTACCTGTGTGCCTCTTATCTTCTCAGATGACCTTTAAAGGGAGAAGATAAATAACACAGTGTACACAAATTGTGTGGGAGGGTGTGGATGTGGTTAACGATATTAAGTTCTCGTAAAGAAAGTTGTGAGGGAAAAAATAAACCCTCTACCCCCTCACTTGTCCTGTGGGTGAGAGAGTTATGTGACGCTCTCTTTCAAGGATTGAGGCTTGAGCTTCTGCATAGCATAGTACACAGACTGCACAACTTCAATGCATCACCTTGACTGACATGAGCCATTATATGGGTTAAATATTGATGATATTGATGAGGAATGAGGCCTATTTCTAACTTTCTAAATATGGAGAAGACAGGATTATTTCAGGTGTATTTTATCTGAATTCTAAAGGATGTTCTTTAGGCCTGCTTGTTTGTATTAAAATACAGAACCACAAGAAAGCAAATGGCAGGAATGTATCTATTTCATATTGGTACATAACTGAACTGAGTATAACAGTAAAAAGCATTTTGACTGAACACCTAAGTGAAAATAGCCACATCTAGACACCATGTAGCCTATTTATATTTTTTTACATTTAAATTGAACCTTTATTTAACTATGAAAAAATGCAAAAGTATACTGGAAAAATTGGCTGAGAAATTGGCCCAAAAATTCTGAAGAAGAGTGTAAAATGCATACACAGGATAGACATTGAGTGGAGCATACGACAGGTTTTGTGGTTTACGGGTTTGACTTACTGGTTTTCATCCTTGATGTAGTTTGCCCTCCACTGTTTACTGAAAGAACAACAACAAAATCAATCAAGACCCAACATTATTCGCCTCTCCTCACTGCTCACAGCTTTCCCGTAGTTCTCTCTAATACTGTCAAAGCTCTTCTATTTTTCCTCTTTTTGCCACCAGTACTGTTCTGGATAGCAATGTCAGGGTGTTGCCCAATGCTTGAACCAACAGTCAACACGTGACACAGTCAGACACCCTGTTACTGACAACGTATGTGTGATGTTCTGACGCTTCAGAAAATCAATCAGTCAACCGGTTCATTCAGGGCATGGGAACTGTGCCTGGTGAGGAATCAATACTGGTGACAGATCAGTAATTACTGAACCACAGAGATCATCAGAGGCAATCTTCATAATCAGGTCCAGGGTGAATAGAGCTATGAGCTCATCATGTGGGTTGTACCATCACATTGGCTTTGATCTAGGGTGGAGAGAAGCTCAATAAATGTATGACTTTCTTGTTTGTTTTTTAGTGTACAAATGTACAAGTCTATTCTATTTTATGAAGTATGTTCTTTTAGGTCAGCAGTGTCAAAGAAGACCTGAATGGGCACTGGTCCTGGAAGTCACCATAAGGTTATCGCAAAATATAGATTTTAATATAAATGATTATAAAATAGTTCAAACAGGTATGGGCTGGGGATTTAGAATGCCAAAAAAGGTCCACAGGTTGTCAGTGGCTCTTCAGTACAATAGTCTACAATAATGATTTAGTACATGTATCATCATGGCAGAGCACAGATCGAAGCACATCAAACTAGTCTACCACACATGCATACACAGCAAAGTTTAACCATACTAGTAAGGATCAATATCAAAATGGTCTTAAGACAGATACATGCATAATTTAATTTAACAATTAACCCAGTATTGAAACACAATAATGACTTGGCTGGCTGTCTCCAATCCACACAGCCAAACTCAAGTTGTACTCAAGTACAATAATACATTAACACAACACAGAAATATAAGACTGATTTCCACTGTGGATGGAAGTTGGCCCACATATTTTACCCTGTTCCATTCGAGTACTACACAGGTAGCCGACACGTACCATTAAAAACGTTCCATAATGTACATTACATCTAACTTGCTTTCTAAACAGCAAAATGTCATAAAAATAACAACTGGAGAGCAATTTTTGTTGTTGTTGAAATGTCCATTCTATATATTAGATTTCTATCTGGGCTACCCGTTCTATTCAATAAGCAGGGCGTCATCTCTTGCGACAGATCGACGTCATCATTATTCGCCACCGACGCATGTGCAATTAAACGGAAAATAGTCTGGTAAAAACGTATATAATCAAATATATCTTGTTCTCGGAAGCATTTGATAAATTATACACTATAATGAAATACAACAGAAACTGTATTGTCTATTTGTGAAGACGTGCACCAGCTGATTCCTCTTACCTTACGTTAGCTAGCTAGTAAGCTAGCTAACTTACCATCAGAATGCAGTCTGTGAAGGTCGGCTACTCAGTGTTGTTTACGTTGATATCAAAACACAACTTCTCGTCCTCGGGTAATTTCAGAGCACTAGCATGTAGTCATGGTACAATCAGTTCAGCCTGTGGTGGCCATACCATGTCAACCACAGCACAGCCTGTGGTCATTCGTATTCCCAGACACATGCAGGAGCAGGTAGAACATGTGAAGCAGGTGAGAGGCAAGAACAAAGTCAACACCATCAAGGCTGGCAAGCTCCTAATCAAAAGCAAGAACCCAGAACTGAATCAGTCCGCAGGCTACACACTTGGGAAATTTGAGCAGCCCCATCTCTCCTCCAAAGGATGGAAACACAACAAATCATTTGGTGACTACTTCACAGTTAACAACACTCAGCGTACTCCACCCTTTGTCACAGAAATCCAGGATGAGGAGGGTGACAAACTCAAAGAGAAGAGTAAACCTATTACATTTCACAACCTTCACCTCTGCCCGGACTTAGTGGAGGCTTTGGGCAAGGACAACATAACTCGCCCTACAACCGTTCAACTACAAACCATCCCCAAGCTCCTGAAAGGCTACAACATCCTGTGCGCAGCTGAGACGGGCAGTGGCAAAACCCTGAGCTACCTGTTGCCTGTCATTCACAAACTACAGGCTGAGAAAGCAGATTCCGTGTCTATAGAGACCACACCCAGGACTCGCTCTGTTATCATTGTCCCCTCTAGAGAACTTGCTGACCAGGTCTCAGCTGTGGCTAGGAGCCTGTGTGGCCCATTCGGGCTGATGGTGAAGACAGTGGGAGGTGGGAGAGGTGTGGGCAACATCAAGCTGGCCTTCACCAAGGGTCCCCCGGATGTGTTGGTGGCCACACCTGGTGCCCTCGTCAAGGCCCTGCGGAGACGCTACCTAGACCTTGGGGAGCTGAGCTTCATGGTGGTGGACGAGGCAGACACCATGTTTGATCCCAGCTTCTCTGGCATGCTGGAGAGCATCCTGGCCCAGACCCGCGTGGCCTGCGACCCCTCAGAGACCCGGGGCCCCGGCCCCACCCGCAAGGCCCAGCTGGTGGTGGTGGGGGCCACGTTCCCCGGTGGGGTCGGAGAAGTTCTCAGCCAGGTCATTATCATTACTTTTTCCTACATTGGTTGCGTCCCAAACTCCCTGTACACCCTACTCCCTATACTATAGTGCACTACCACATAGGACTCTGGTCAAAAGTAGTGCATATTCCTGCCTCATGTAAAATGTGTTGAGACCCATGGAAAATGCACATTAAAATGAGACTGACTTGTTCTTATAGGTGACGGACCTGGGCAGCATGGTGACCATCAAGAGCAAAAATCTTCACTTCCTCATGCCACATGTAAAACAGACCTTCCTGAAGGTATTCCCCACATTTTTGTTTTTTTGTTTTCATTGGTTTGGTATTAGTGTTTTGTTTATTTGGTGTTCTTCAATATTGTAAAGTGTCTTTGGGTCCTATATAAAAACCATGTACTAGTACTTAGGTATTTATAGTAGAGCTGTCAAAGTTAATCAGTTAACTGGAGTTAACTTTTTGTAATTTCCGTGCATACATTTTTTTTTTTATTGTGATTATTCACATTGTCTGAAGGCATTAAAAATACATCATCTATACAGCTAAAAACAACAATGCGATGTCAAATCAAGTTGACATTGAGGTTAAAGAAAGAGTTAATTAATTCATCAGATTTTGCTTACCGTTATTTTGGACAAAATCAAGACGTCAATATTCCATAATGCTTTTTGTCAAAAAATCTATTACAGCTCAAATTGAGCAAATTCAGAATTTGCGATTAATCGCGATTCATCCTATAGTTTGACAGAATACTATGAATTACATTAGTATACTATAAATTATATAGTAATTTATAGTATTAAATTATTAAAGTATAAATGATAGTACACTATAAATTATATTCTATCTATAACAAATCTATATTATTCAATGTTAAGGTGAGGGGAGCTGACAAGCTTCTGGAGCTCCACCAGGCCCTGAAGGCAGCAGAGCAGGACAAGGCTGGGGTGTTGGTGTTCTGTAACCGGGCTTCTACAGTCAACTGGCTGGGCTACTCCCTGGAGGACATGGGGCTGAGACACGTCCGACTGCAGGGGGAGATGCCTGCCTCCCTCCGGGCTGGAATCTTCCACTCCTTCCAGAAGGGACAGGTGATATGAGACGAGAAAATACTTTGTCTGCTTATTCAGTTTCAAATTCCTTATCAAACTCCATGTGATAATATCTATGTCCGTATTGTGTGACAAGCTCCATGTGACACAATAAAGAAACACTTTAAAAAGACACCCAGTAAAAATAACACATTGACCACAGATCATAACAAAACACATAGCTAATATGTAATTAATAACAGAGACACGGTATAGGCTACGTTTCACATTCTATCCCTATAGGTGGACGTGCTGATCTGTACCGACATCGCTTCCCGAGGACTGGACACCCAGAGGGTCTGTCTGGTGGTCAACTACGACTTCCCAGAATCCCACACGGACTACATCCACCGGGCGGGGCGGGTCGGCCGGGCAGGGAGTATGGAGGATGGGGAGGTGCTCAGCTTCGTCACCCACCCCTGGGACGTGGAGCTGGTGCAGAAGATTGAGACGGCTGCCCGGAGGAGGACAAGTCTGCCTGGGATGGAGTCCTCCATCAGGAAGCCTGAGCCCAAAGCAGCTGAAGAGGAGGAGGAAGAGGGGTTGCCCTACTAGTGGGTCTGCCACAAATAAGGATATTACCAAAGCAGAACTAACTTGTTTGATTAATTAGTTCAGTAAAACGATTGGATCCATGATAGCCCAAACCAGCTGTGTGAGACTGAATCCTTTCTCTCCAACACAGGCATGGTCGTCTTTTAATTTGACCTTTTTAGATGCCATATCATGTTTGAGACTGGAACTATGATCTGACTTCTCTTTTTAACCCAGATGGTTACCACATGTCATTCCAAAGAGGAAGTGTCTTTGGTAATGTACAAAAATCATGCCCTCTTACAAGCAGCAGGTGTGCGGCACATGTTTGCACTTCTCACAGTTAACCATGGGGTGGCAGTATTTACTTTATTTGACCTGTCATACAGCAGTCATACAATAACCAGAGAAGGGCTATGGCCGAGTATAGCCTTATTTTAATGCTCATCCACATGCGGCAAGCCCTTCGTTTATGGAATTTAACTCAGCCATACTAACTTGTTTTGGTAAAACATAGGTTAAAGAATCTAAAAAACATTTAGAACAAGTATGGAATACCGATTTTACTTTTCCTTCCAGAAATGAAAATAATTTCCTTGAAAGAGTAACTCATATAACCTTTCATGTATCTGGTAGGGTACCACTGAGATAACGGTGCTAATCTCTTCCCACTAACCACAGGTAGACCCACATTACCATATTACGTTTTGGAAAGTGGTCTTCACTGTTTCTGCTTTTTTGTGTGTAATACAGAAGCACGACATTAAAACCTCCATATGTAGAAATGTCCATTAATCTACAGTCAAGTTGGATTCAGGCCCTAGCCTTGAAGTCTATCCCATTGATGCCTGCGGTTACTTGTTTTAGAGGAAGCAAGATGTTTGAACATGAAAATGTGTCGGAGTGAAAATAAATCTCTTTGTGAAATCTGCTTTCTAAATATGCCTCTATATTTTCTCACTTAATGAGTTTGCTTTAATTGTACCAGATATAACGTCACTAGGTTGCTGTACCATAAACATATACCGGTAGACATCCTTGTGCTGTACACATCCAGACTGAGTGAGACTTGAGCTTTTTAGGAGTTCTTACAGTATTACTACACTGAACAAAAATATAAATGCAACATGTAAAGTGTTTGTCCCATGTTTCATGAGCTGAAATGACATTTTCCATATACACAAAAATAGTATTTCTCTCAAATTTTGTGCACAAATTTGTTTGCTGGGGACAATAAAAGGCCACTCTAAAATGTGCTGTTTTTTCACACAACACAATGCCACAAGTGTTGAGGGAGCGTGCAATTGGCATGCTGACTGCAGGAATGTCCACCAGAGCTGTTGCCAGAAAGTTGAATGTTCATTTCTTTACCATAAGCCGCCTCCAAAGTAATTTTAGAGAATTTGGCTATACGTCCAACCGGCCTCACAACCGCAGACCACGTGTAATCACGCCAGCCCAGGACCTCCACATCCAGCTTCTGCGGGATCGTCTGAGACCAGCCACCCGGACAGCTGGTGAAACAAGAGTATTTCTGTCTGTAATAAAGCCCTTTTGTGGGGAAAAACTCATTCTGATTGGCTGGTCCTGGCTCCCCAGTGGGTGGGCCTATGCCCTCCCAGGCCCACCCATGGCTGCGCCATTTTTTATTTCACCTTTATTTAACCAGGTAGGCAAGTTGAGAACAAGTTCTCATTCACAACTGCGACTTGGTCAAGATAAAGCAAAGCAGTTCGACACATATAACAACACAGAGTTACACATGGAGTAAAACAAACATACAGTCAATAATATAGTAGAAAAATAAGTCTATATACAATGTGAGCAAATGAGGTGAGATATGAGAGGTAAAGGCAATAAATAGGCCATGGTGGCGAAGTAAATACAATATAGCAATTAAACACTGGAATGGTAGATTTGACAGTAGATGAGTGTGCAAAGTAGAAATACTGGGGTGCAAAGGAGAAAAATAAATAAATACAGTAGGGGAAGAGGTAGTTTGGGCTATTTATAGATGGGCTATGTACAGGTGCAGTGACCTGTGAGCTGCTCTGATAGCTGGTGCTTAAAGCTAGTGAGGGAGATAAGTGTATCCAGTTTCAGAGATTTTTGTAGTTCGTTCCAGTCATTGGCAGCAGAGAACTGGAAGGAGAGACGGCCAAAGGAGGAATTGACTTTGGGGGTGACAAGTGAGATATACCCGCTGGAACGCGTGCTACGAGTGGGTGCTGCTATGGTGACCAGCGAGCAGAGATAAGGTGGGACTTTACCTAGCAGGGTCTTGTAGATGACCTGGAGCCAGTGGGTTTGGCAATGAGTATGAAGCGAGGGCCAGCCAACGAGAGCGTACAGGTCGCAGTGGTGGGTAGTATATGGGGCTTTGGTGACAAAACGGATGGCACTGTGATAATTAATATTTAGTAATTACAATGTGCTTATCAATGCACTTCTTTATACTGAAAGATGATTTAGTATAGTAAATAGAATAAAACATTTGGTCAAAGCAAAGCCTAACATGAGAACTAAGGGTAAAGATTAGCAGCAGGCGGTCTGAACTGAGTGTAGGTGTTCCAGGGTGTTCACATCAGAATCCCTGGAATGTTGTTGTGCTTATACTTCTGTCTGCAGCTCACTCTGTGGGTTAACACCACCTTACGGGTTTGTCTTATTTTTACATTCCTCTGCCCTGACAACGAGTACCAAGTTCTTTCCTCTACTACACTTTGCCCTGAAAACAAGAGCCAAGTTTGGCTCCACAGCGTTCCTCCTCTATAGTAGACTGTGGGGCTAAGTGCGTCGTTAGATGCTTTTTTGGCCTACCGCGTCACTTTATACACAGAAAATCTCCACTAAACATAGAATCACATGGTTCATCCCTATCTCTCTGCTGTAAACTTCAGAACAAAGTTGACTACAAATACAAACTTGCCAATGTCTTTGCAATTGATACAAACAAGTGACGTATAAAGTGATGCTTCAAATAAAAATAAATTCCACACATTAACTTTTAACAAGGCACACCTGTTAGTCGAAATGCATTCCAGGTGACTACCTCATAAAGCTGGTTGAGAGAATGCAAAGAGTGTGCAAACTTGTCATCAATGCAAAGGGTGGCTTCTTTGAAGAATCTAAAATATATTTGTTTAGCACTTTTTTTTACTACATGATTCCATATGTGTTATTTCATAGTTTTGATGTCTTCACTGTTATTCTACAATGTAGTAGATGGAACACAGCTATGGACATAATTGTCTACAATGCAGAAGTGACTACAAAGCCCCTTAAGGTCCCTCTTTTATGACGTGTTTCCGCTTTCCTAGCACTATCCCCTTACCTCCCCTCCCTTCAACACCAACCACCACTACTGTTCACTATTTGACCACTTTGAGATTTCCTCAGCGAGGAGGGGTTTTTACTCAATAGAGCAGGACTTCTGGTTATATGTGCATCCGAAGGGCTGACTGCAGGCAATGAAACAGTAGAATATTCGCAGGTAGGATAGCATTTTCTGCCGGCTTATTATGTATGTCCAGTCCGCTTATTGAATAGACGTCGAAATGAGACATTCTCTCTGTCCATGCTTGGTTTAATTAGGGATTTGATGGGAGTGCGTTGCGAAACAGCGAGCAAGGCGATGTAGAAACCTTGCTTGACTATCGAATGAATGGGATTGTATGTCTTGTTTCAGAGTTATGCTTACTGCATAGTTTTTACTGGGATGTAAACTCAACTGTTGTGCATACAGTTTCTTATTTAAATTCCTGAGCGTGTCCCCTACTTTTAGGGAATTTATGGTCAAAATCACATTTCATGGTGTGAGATTAGGCTGCAGAGGATATTGGCTGTTGAGGAATTTCACATTAACGTCATTGCATTTTCATACTACTACAGGAAATTAAGTAGTTTAGACCCAAATGTAACATTTTCGGCTAAATGACCACATATATTGCGTTTGGTAAGAAGAGAAGCAGGAGTCGAAGTCCATGTGTTTTGGGGTCGCTCTGTTTGTGAAATGAGAGTGCCGAATTGAGCACTTTATAATAACAAATCGTTTGTAAACTTAATAAACATTACTGAGTATATCCAATGTAACAGCCTACGCTATTGTTGGAAATATAGGCTGTACCTGCGTAGGGGTCATGGCAATTAAATTGTAACTGCATGGAGGGGTGCGATTTGAAGCCGCCATATTATAACCTGATAGCCGCTACCATCAGTGAGTACCACTAGACACCTTTTAAAACTTTGCATTATCTCCGTTTATACATGATACGCCAATTAAGTATCTATGCTTTGATATGTTTTATATGAAACACAACAGTGTGCCAAGCTGTTTCCCCTATATCAGAGGCACTCATTGCATAGTGAATCTGGTCGAATAAGCACGCGAATGATTTTTAAATCCAACCACACTCGTCCAGTATTTCAGCAGCAGTTTTCCACGTCCGTAAGCTTTGCACCAGCGTGGGTGCTGGTCGCTACAATATATATATCTATGTGTCGCTCGTCATAAGAACGGCAACATTGTAACCAGGAATGTGCAACGGTCCGGATAATTGCTGGCTGTGGAATTTCCACGAATTACTCTATTTACTTTGTGATTTAAAGATGCTGTATGCCTTCTTGCAGCGCATGGTAGTGCCACACCCCTTGGCTTGCATTGACGTACCACTGTGATCATGTAGCCTATTAAATGCAGAATATCGTCAATTCACCATTAATTTTGCACGGTATAGCCTACCATTGCTTGGTATAACTACAATTCGATCATTTTAAGAATACTACAAAATAATGTTATTTTTTTTCATGTGGTGAATGATTATTCAAATAACTGCATGTACAGTGTTGATACATTCATATTTTATTGCTGTTTGTAAAGGACCACTAGTAAAGCTGGGCAAACTTGTCATTTAGCCTATAAGAATCTTGGAGTACGGCTTAGAGGTAGACTTGTTGGTTTCAGTTGATAAGTAGAAGGTTGACAATGTTATGAGTGGCAGAACAAGGGGGATGTTTGAAATGTTTGCTGAGCAAGCTAGGTTTTTTTGGGCAGTTTTATGGACAAAAAGTACATGGTTCAGAAGACTCCCTGGCTTAGTCCTTGGCGTGCCAGGAAAAGACATGGTCTTCAAGTGAGGATGTTCTGGGTACATAATGGCTCAGAGAAGACTGACTGATAGCTCTGTTGGGACACCTACCATACTGGGATTGGTTTGTTATGTCTGAAATGAGTCATTGATCCTATTGATCGGCCAGGGTAAGGTAATGTCACTCTACATGGGGTTGGCACCTTCCCTTCTCTTCATCTAGTTCAGGGCTGGTCAATGCCAATCCTGTAGAGCCAAAACACTTCTGGTTTTCATGCTCTTCTTCTAATAAGACTGAGGACACCAGGAAAGTGCAATTAACTGCCAGGTAGAAACTATTAACTGCCAGGTAGAAACTATTAACTGCCAGGTAGAAACTATTAACTGCCAGGTAGAAACTATTAACTGCCAGGTAGAAACTATTAACTGCCAGGTAGAAACTAAAAGCAGTAGTGTTTGGGCTCTCCAGGACCGGAATTAAACAGCTCTGGGCTCGGTTTCCCAAAAGCATCGAAGGCTAAGTTCATGGTTAGAACCATTCAGCTCAGTGGTTCTAATGATTAACTTAGCCTTAATATGCTTTTGGGAAACTGGGCCCTGGTCTAGTTGAAGCCGATGGAGGGGCTGCATGGCTTTTCCCAGAGGATTGGTCTTCCACTCTGTCATAGAAAAGCAATGAAGTATTTGAATACATATGGGGAGCGTTCAGGTCGGATCAACGTTTGCTAGGTTGCGTGACGGTTTGTACTGAACGACACATTTCCCTAAAACATTGCGTACCGTTCATCAACAGTCTGAGGTATGTTTGCTCAGATTTGATATGTGTGGCCTAACCAATATGGGTGTGACCATCTGAAATCATAACTCGTACAGCACTATAATCACAACTGGTCGTTCAGTACCGTTTCCGTTGGATTCAGCTCTTTCAATGGGCCTGTTTGTCCAATTCCCAGCACTGAGATGAGTGGCATGAAGTGACAGTATTTAGACTAACAATCAAGCCCTTTATGAAACTGCTGTTTGATGCTAACCAGTAAAGCTGCCTTATTTTTTTGTGAATGCTGTATTTATATTCACATCGTTTAATATGAACAATGAATACATCACTTTAGCAGCAGAAATGTAATATGAATCTATGTAATGGAGTGGGATACATGACAGCATTTGTATCTGGGTCTGTTCTATGGCGTTAATGGCAATATGATTGTATGCATTAATACACATTCTGTTATGATTATAGGCTACAGTTTGTCAGTTTGATTGGCATCCATGTCATTTCCCACATGGTGCTGACCACTGGTTTATGCATCGTTCTGTATTTTACATACTAAACCTGATAGTGCCACATTCCAGCTATAGGCAATAATAAGAGCCTCTCAAAGCCACAGGCCAATGTGTTTATGGCTTATAAAGACCTCTAAGGCCAATAGCATCCGGTTGTGGAGGAGTTCATCACGAGTGTTATGGCTAATTTATTGATCCAGCCTGTGTTGTGTTCAGAGTGGCCTCTGCTGCCTGTCATCACAACCCAGGGAGAGGAAGTAATGAGCAGGGCTGGAGGCTGCCCTACGTTCCAAATAGCACTCTATTCCTTATATAGTGCACTACATTTCATTAGCTTTGTAGGGAATAGAGTGCTATTTGGGAGTCAACCAGTCTGTCGACAGGCAGCATAATGACAGCAGGATGTGCAATGTCAACTTGGTGGTCTGGAGGACCAGGCGACGGGAGGGGGCTTTACTGCCAAGGCCAGCAGTCAGGTGCCTTGGTTCTGAGGGGAGAGGTGAGACCCAGGCCTACTGGGATGGAGGTGAGACGCAGGGGAAGATAAGTAGCTCTCTGTGGGCTTGGTTGATGTGTGCAGACTGCAGAGCAGAGGAAGTGGTTGGGGCAGAGAACTATTCCAAACGATAACTACTGTGTATCCTTAGTCTCAACATGATTTTATTTGACTACATAATTTAATTTTATCACTTGAATTGTAGCCAATCTCTTGATTAATGCATTGTGTATCACCCCACTGGGTAACAGTGGGGTGAAGGTGAGTTAACCTCTATAATACTCTTAAGAACCATTTTAGGTGTGATTATGAAAGGTAAGCTACTATATGAATGCAGTCCACAGTAGCAGCCCCAGGGCTGTCTTCGTGCACATTAACAACAATATATCTGAATATCACACCTCAGTGTGACCCAGCCCAGCTATGTGTAACCTTATACAAAAGAGCCAAATCATGATATTCCAATACTTCGGCTGGATTCCTTTTGAACTTTGAAGACCAGGGCTTTTCTGTGCCTGCCTGTGCTTAACGCTTAGTTAGGATACAAGCATGAGATTGGTTTAATCGTTGGCTGAAGGCAGTTTCCACCATTGTAAAATCCATCCGAGGAAGTGTGCTAATGCACACTCTGGGAGAAGTGTAGAGAATTATAACTCTGCCTTAGTTTGGACCCAGACAGTTAAGAGCGTGTGACCCAAACCCACGGTTCAGTGGGTGCTCTCCCACCCTGTCACATTCTCATATGTTCAGTTATAATTAGCAACAGGCAACACACGGCATTCACAAGTACACGGCATACACAAGTATGACAAGCTCACAGCTGCAGCTCGCTGGACTACGGTCCTGCCAACAGCAACTGATACAATACTACACCTCTGACATGCACAGGATCCAAAAGGTTGGAGGTTGAAATTGGGTATTCATATTCCAGTCAATATTTCCCATACTGTGTCCCTTCCACTTCCACTCATCCGCCTCCATGCATTTGAGTTGTAATGTGAAGGCCTTCCTGTTTGCATTGCAAATCAAATATGGCTGCTTGCCAGGCATGTCTCAAAGCTATTTCTGCTTGGTTGGCCTTTGTAAATTGTTTGTTTAAGTACTGTACATTACACAAGGGTAGTCCATGCTTGTGGTGAGGGCTGATCATTCTTAGCAGTTCTGATGCAAGAAGTCCTATAATTGAAAAGAGATGCCAGGCTTAAAGCTACATTCTGAGATTAGAGAAAGCAGCTGCAGCCCGGCCATTTGTTTTGGTATACAGCTGAGGGATGGGGCTGCGGAAATGTAACCCCTCTCAGATTCATAGATGGGGTTCTAAATGCAGTCCAATGAGTAGGACTAAATAGAACTGAAATGACCATTGAACAGATCCAAGACTGTACCTTTTTAAGATGATTCAGTGATGCAATTTCTCTGTAATTGCCTCTTGAATACACCTTCTCTGGCCTGCAGTGTTTGCCATGCAGGAGAGTCCTCACTGTTATGTAATGTGAGACAATGGCCCTTCATCTGTAGCCTGTGTAAACTGACAGGACAAGCTGCATTAGTTCAAACGGCAAGGAATATTTGTGAGAATTATGTTTTAAAAATGGTGTCTGTTCTGATCAGATCTTTCATTTGGCTGTAGCCTATGGTGTCTTTGTGAAAATTTAAAGTCTGATGCTTTGCAAAAAGCTAAGTTACAGATTCATATCCGGACCCATGCAGCGCACCAAACGTAGGCCCATAGGCTAAAGAGATGAGTGTTACTAACTCAGCAACTGGTCCTCATATCTTATATGGTGTTGCTGTTCCTCCTTCCGCTAGACCAAAATGACTTGAATTATGACTGGTTCTAGATTTAACAACTCTACGCAGACGACACCATTCTGTATACTTTTGGCCCCTCTTTGGACACTGTGTTAACTAACCTCCAGACGAGCTTCAATGACATACAACTCTCCTTCCGTGGCCTCCAACTGCTCTTAAATGCAGGTAAAACTAAATGCATGCTATTCAATCGATCACTGCCCGCACCTGCTCGCCTGTCCAGCATCACTACTCTGGACGGCTCTGACTTAGAATACGTGGACAACTACAAATACCTGGGTGTCTGGTTAGACTGTAAACTCTCCTTCCAGACTCACATTAAGTATCTCCAATCCAAAATTAAATCTAGAATCGGCTTCCTATATCGCAACAAAGCATCCTTCACTCATGCTGCCAAACATACCCTCGTAAAACTGACCATCCTACCGATCCTCGACTTCGGGGATGTCATCTATAAAATAGCCTCCAACACTACTCAACAAACTGGATGCATTCTATCACAGTGCCATCTGTTTTGTCACCAAAGCCCCATACACTACCCATCGTTGCGACCTGTACGCTCTCGTTGGTTGGCCCTCGCTTCATACTCGTCGCCAAACCCACTGGCTACAGGTTATCTACAAGTCTCTGCTAGGTAATGCCCTGCTTTATCTCAGCTCACTGGTCACCATAGCAGCACCCACTCGTAGCACGCGCTCCAGCAGGTATATCTCACTGGTCACCCCCAAAGCCAATTCCTCCTTTGGTCGTCTTTCCTTCCAGTTCTCTGCTGCCAATGACTGGAACGAACTGCAAAAATCTCTGTAGCTGGAGACTCATATCTCCCTCACTAGCTTTAAGCACCAGCTGTCAGAGCAGCTCACAGATCACTGCACCTGTACATAGCCCATCTGTAAACAGCCCATCTATCTACCTACCTCATCCCCATACTGTATTTATTTATTTATTTTCTCCTTTGCACCCCAGTATCTCTACTTGCACATTCATCTTCTGCACATCTACCATTCCAGTGATGAATTGCTATATTGTAATTACTTCGCCACCATGGCCTATTTTATTGCCTTAACTCCCTTATCTTACCTCATTTGCACTCACTATATATAGACTTTTTGTTTTCTTTGTTCTACTGTATTATTGACTGTATGTTTTGTTTATTCCACGTGTAACTCTGTTGTTGTATGTGTCGAATTGCTACGCTTTATCTTGGCCAGGTCGCAGTTGCAAATGAGAACTTGTTCTCAACTAGCCTACCTGGTTAAATAAAGGTGAAATAAATAAAATAAAATAAAAACTGGTGCTTAAAGATGTATTTTATTAAAGTTTTGCATAATTTCAGTCAGTAGTTTTAAAAATAGTGATAACGAGCCAAAACGAGTCATCCATTTCATATAATATGTTATGTTACATCCCACAAAAAAAGATCTAATTTCAGAATTACAATTCGTACAATATGTTACCCATTTGTAAGTGCTTAACATCCCGTTCAATCTCTAACTACTGTAGTATCTTCTAGGAACTGTTGGCAACCTGTTACATTAGCTTCTGTGCTAGAATCAGCTAATTATCCACTTAAACTGTTCACTATATTGCTTTAATTGCCTTGGATGTGGTTTGGCTTTTCTCAATGATTAATTGAAATAGTTATATTTAATTAGTTTGTATTGACTTTGTCCTTTCCACCTACAGTGATCCGTTACCATTAGAAAATACATTTAAAATCAACTGCATTCTGTAATTGAAAGCGATTGGGGGTTCTAACAACTTACATTTATTTACATTATAAAAATGTAATTTAACAACACAAGTTTTTATTTTATTGTTTTTCTTTAATGAAAGGGACAGAGCCTGTGAAGTGAGAACCCCACACCACGTAACTCCAGCTTGTACTGAACATGTTTATATGGCAAAATTGGACACAGGATATCATACTTTCCCATGACACATTATTAGGTGTCCTTAAGACGGTGCACTTTACTGGCCTTTGGGCCAAATTCAAGGTGTCGGGTCACTGGCTGCATTCCCTAAAGAGCCCTTGTCAAAAGTAATGCACTATTTAGGGAATAGGGTGCCATTTGGGACACAGCCCCTGAACCCACCCTCCTTTGGCCCAGGCCAGTGCTAGGGGAACTAACTGTCATACTGGATCACCACAGCTGAAAGCAGATCTGCTCTGAAATCTGTTAGAGGTTGCAGCTGAGAGCCTCTGCTACTGCTGGACTTTGGTATTGGCAGATCTCCATGGTTGGCATGGTCACCTGGCTCCTCGGGGGCCGGGGCTCATGCCTCTTAGTCACCAGGACAGAAATGTCTGATCTGTAATAATCAGGTGTCTGCTAACAGTAAATGACCACAGCATTGGATTGCAATGACTACTTGGCTATCATATGTAAAACCACACACAGACTATTAGCTCGTAGTCTTTGATGATTAGCCATGTCATTACCTGACACACCGTGTCGTCTCCTAACTGTAAATGACCACAGCATTGCAATGTCTGATCGTGTGGCTACTTGCCAAATGTGTGGACAACTCTGATCTTTTGCCAATAATTAGTCTTTTGACCAATCAGATCAGATCTTTTGCTAATAATTAGGCAAAAGATCAGAATTGGGCTGCCTGTGTAAACGCAGCCATGATAGTGCCACACTGCTATGAGCTCAGGTGCTGCAATGATTGGCCATGTCACTGCCTGACACACTGTGTAGTCTGCCTGTTTGACCTTGATCCTTGTGATCTTATTTAGCCCAGGGAGCAATCCAGAATTCTTTTTCAGTTTAGCGAGCCCTTTGAGTAGCCTCTATCCAATCTGAGTGAACAGGTTTCAAACGTTGTCTGGTTGAGTTGTTCTGATCTGCAAGACTGATACAAACTGACAGTGGAACTACTTTTTGTAAAAATGTTAAATGTTCCTTTTTCATGAGAAAGTCAAACCTGGCTGATGTGAGTGGAACAGTCTTACAGCCCGAAATAATATTGCTCCTTTATTTTCCTGGATAGCCACCTGTTGAAGTGTCGTGGGGTAAATAAAACTTTAGTCCAGCACCTGATTCTCTTTGTTGTTCAAGCTGGGTTGAAGCGCTTTGGGTGTGCTTTCATTCTGGTATTGCTACTAGCTTTGATGCACATTGGACATTCCCTCAACAGTTGGTTGTTCAAACCAATTATTGCTAAGTCACCTTGTTTATCCCCAAATGCTCATAAACAAATGGACTTCTGATGATTGTGCATTATTTGTTGACGCAATTCTACCATTCATATCACTCATCAGAAATGTATTCCTGTTCTGACGCCGTTGAGGTGGTAACCATGCTGAAAATGGCATTCCTGGTTGGAATACCCCAGAAAGTGTTTCTGGCCCTGGTTGTATTGTTGAGATCATGTGGGTGGAACCCACCCCCCTGCTCTGCCTCTTCCCTAGCCTGACTTCAGGCAAGGGCTTCTATTTTTGGTTTTCCTATGAGGATAGATTCTCTTCTTGCTGCAAATGTTTACCAGCTAGCCTTCCTGCCTGCTTTGGTAGTTGAGGGAGGGTCATGGTTTCAAGTTGTTCCACCCACTCCACAGGTTGGTTGGTTACTCATCCTGAGAGGCTAGAGACAGAGGACAGTATGTATGTGCATGTTTGAGATTGACTACGTACATTGCAGTCGGACTGCACAGAATCACTGATTCTCGCAAATAAATAATCTAATTAGCAATTCTGCATCTCGTTCTGTTCAGAGGACTTTGTTTGAATCACAACCTGAGGTTACTTAGCCTAACCCTGTGTGTCAGATAAATAGTGCCTATTATGTTGAATGTTTGTACAGTGCCTTCAGAAAGTATTCACATCCCTTGATGCCCCTGTAACCGATGTGAAATGGCTAGTTAGTTAGCGGTGGTGCGCGCTAATAGCATTTCAATCAGTGACGTCACTCGCTCTGAGACTTGAAGTAGGGTTTCCCCTTGCGTTGCAAGGGCCGTGGCTTTTGTGGCGCGATGGGTAACGATGCTTCGTGGGGTGTCAGTTGTTGATGTGTGCAAGGGCCCCTGGTTCGAGCCCAGGTTGGGACGGAACCTACACTGTTACACCCCCCCCCCCAATTGTGTTACAGCCTGAATTTTAAAATGGATTCAATTGAGATTTTTTGTCACTGGCCTACACCCAATACCCCGTAATGTCAAAGTGGAAATATGTTTTTCAATTTTAACAAATTCATTAAAAATAAAAAGCTAAAATGTATTGAGTCAAGTATTCAACCACTTTGTTATGACAAGCCTAAATAAGTTCACGAGTAAAAATGTGCTTGACAAGTCACAAGTTGCATACACTCACTGTGTGCAATAATAGTTTTCAACATGATTTTTGAATGACTACCTCATCTCTGTATCCCACACATGCAATTATCTGTAAGGTCCCTCAGTCAAGCCGTAAATTTCGAACATAGATTCATCCTCAAAGACCAGGGAGGTTGTCCAATGCCTCGCAAAGAAGGGCACCTATTGGTAGATGGGTAAAAAAAGCAAACATTAAATATTCCTTTGAGCGTGCTGAAGTTATTAATTACACTTTGGATGGTGTATCAATACACCCAATCACTACAAATATACAGGCGTTCTTCCTAACTCAGTTGCCGGAGAGGAAGGAAACCGCTCAGGGATTTCACCATGAGGCCAATGGTGACTTTAAAACAGTTACAGAGTTTAATGGCTGTGATAGGAGAAAACAGAATGAATCAACAACATTGTAGTTACTCCACAATACTAACCTAAAGGACAGAGTGAAAAGAAGGAAGCCTATACAGAATAAACATATTCCAAAAAATGCATCCTGTCTGCAATAAGGCACTAAAGTAAAACTGCAAAAAATGTGGCAAAGAAATTAACTTTTTGTCCTGAATGCAAAGCGTTATGTTTGGGGCAAATCCAATACAACACATTACTGAGTACCACTCGACATATTTTCAAGCATGGTGGTGGCTGCATCATGTTATGGGTATGCTTGTCATCGGCAAGGACTAGGGAGTTTTTTTTTTTAGGATCAAAAGAAACAGAATAATGCTAAGCACAGTCAAAATCCTGGTTCAGTTTGCTTTCCAACAGACACTGGGAGACAAATTCACCATTTCAGCAGGGCAATAACCTAAAACACATTGAATTTCCCTGAGTAGTTAGTTTTGACTTAAATCGGCTTGAAAATCTATGGCAAGACTGAAATGGCTGTCTAGCAATGATCAAAAACCAACTTGCCAGAACTTCAAGAATTGTAAAAAGAATGTGCCAATATTATACGATCCAGGTGTGCAAAGCTCTTAGACTTACCCAGAAAGACTCACAGCTGTAATCGCTGCCAAAGGTGATTCTAACATGGGTTTAATATTTATCTAACCAAGATACATTCTTTGTTTCTATTAATTTGAGTATTTTGTGTCGAACATTGACAAACATTTAATCCCACTTTGGAACACAGCAAAATGTGGAAAAAGTAAAGGGGTGTGAATACTTTCTGAAGGCGCTGTACTTTCAATTTCTTATACACGCGTGCTCCCCTTCACCCCGCCCCTAATGCAAAAGTATTTCAAGTTATATGTGGAGCGGTTAGGGGCCAGTTATATAGTTGGTCGTTTTTGACTGTCACTGTACAGCCCCAGTGAGCCTCTGGAAACCTGATTTAGATGGTGTATTAATCCTATTGTGCAGGAATATACACTTTGCAGACAAGTGTCAATGTTTGTTTGAAGTCTGACCTGGCAACATACCGTTAAAGTATTACTGTTACCTTTTTCTGTCCTGGGAATAGTCCTGGGAATAGTATTGACACATTTTCATGTTGGTGTCTTTAGAATGGAATTTCTTTTTCAAAGAGGACCGTGTGGCGTCTTAGAAAATTATTTTAAAAACACTGAACAGAGAATGGAATGTCCATTGATAAACCTACCAATAATTTGAGTTTGTTTGGGCAAGATTTTCCCCATGTTTTCTCATTTATAATCTAGTCAGAAATGGAAGCTCCTTCTACTTTGCTTTTGTTGCATTTTGATCTTGACTTGTGACTATCAAATACATTATTTCTACATGGCTCTAATGACTAGGCCTAAAGTGCCTTCGGGCTTCTGCATCATGATGTTCCAAGACAAACTTTTTTTAATGTCCCCATTTGACACATTCTTGTGTTGAAATGTTTAGTGCTGCTTTGCTTCTCAAGTCCTTTCAAGCATGACCTATCTGACACTGTGACTGCCCTATGCAACAACAGTAAATGCATCCACTGTGACCAGAAAATAGCTCTTTAAGTGCCCTTTTAATATACCACTGTACATGGGCCCTGCTCAACAGCAGTGCAGGATAGACCCATTTCCTGGCTGCATCATGAAAACTAGCATGTGCAGGTTCGCACCAGAAAGGGCTTTGTTTACGTAGGAGTCAATATAGAATCCTCCAACTTGAGATGCAGCTCGTGCAAGTTAGTTTTTGCTACGAAATTACAGATGTCATCGGAGTATTGATTACCTAGCAAGGTAAAATATCACAAGTAGAGCTAGATAAAGACAGAAGAATAATATACTTGTTGAACACAGCTAATTAGCTATAGCCATCAGTCATGTGTTTTTTTATGGTCATCACTCAGACTGTTAAGTTTGTCAAGGTCCCAACATCAGCGTTTTTTTATTTTTATTTATTTTATTTTATTTCACCTTTATTTAACCAGGTAGGCAAGTTGAGAACAAGTTCTCATTTACAATTGCGACCTGGTCAAGATAAAGCAAGCAGTTTGACACATGCAACAACAGAGTTGCACATGGAGTAAAACAAACATACAGTCAATAATATAGTAGAAAAATAAGTCTATATACAAAGTGAGCAAATGAGGTGAGATAAGGGAGGTAAAGGCAAAAAAGGCCATGGTGGCGAAGTAAATACAATATAGCAAGTAAAACACTGGAATGGTAGATTTGCAGTGGAAGTGCAAAGTACAGTGGGGCAAAAAAGTATTTAGTCAGCCACCAATTGTGCAAGTTCTCCCACTTAAAAAGATGAGAGGCCTGTAATTTTCATCATAGGTACACTTCAACTATGACAGACAAAATGAGAAAAAAATAAATAAAAATCCAGAAAATCACATCGTAGGATTTTTAATGAATTTATTTGCAAATTATGGTGGAAAATAAGTATTTGGTCAATAACAAAAGTTTATCTCAATACTTTGTTATATACCCTTTGTTGGCAATGACACAGGTCAAACGTTTTCTGTAAGTCTTCAAGGTTTTCACACACTGTTGCTGGTATTTTGGCCCATTCCTCCATGCAGATCTCCTCTAGAGCAGTGATGTTTTGGGGCTGTCGCTGGGCAACACGGACTTTCAACTCCCTCCAAAGATTTTCTATGGGGTTGAGATCTGGAGACTGGCTATGCCACTCCAGGACCTTGAAATGCTTCTTACGAAGCCACTCCTTCATTGCCCGGGCGGTGTGTTTGGGATCATTGTCATGCTGAAAGACCCAGCCACGTTTCATCTTCAATGCCCTTGCTGATGGAAGGAGGTTTTCACTCAAACTCTCACGATGCATGGCCCCATTCATTCTTTCCTTTACACGGATCAGTCGTCCTGGTCCCTTTGCAGAAAAACAGCCCCAAAGCATGATGTTTCCACCCCCATGCTTCACAGTAGGTATGGTGTTCTTTGGATGCAACTCAGCATTCTTTGTCCTCCAAACACGACGAGTTGAGTTTTTACCAAAAAGTTATATTTTGGTTTCATCTGACCATATGACATTCTCCCAATCCTCTTCTGGATCATCCAAATGCTCTCTAGCAAACTTCAGATGGGCCTGGACATGTACTGGCTTAAGCAGGGGGACACGTCTGGCACTGCAGGATTTGAGTCCCTGGCGGCGTAGTGTGTTACTGATGGTAGGCTTTGTTACTTTGGTCCCAGCTCTCTGCAGGTCATTCACTAGGTCCCCCCGTGTGGTTCTGGGATTTTTGCTCACCGTTCTTGTGATCATTTTGACCCCACGGGGTGAGATCTTGCGTGGAGCTCAGATCAAGGGAGATATCAGTGGTCTTGTATGTCTTCCATTTCCTAATAATTGCTCCCACAGTTGATTTCTTCAAACCAAGCTGCTTACCTATTGCCGATTCAGTCTTCCCAGCCTGGTGCAGGTCTACAATTTTGTTTCTGGTGTCCTTTGACACCTCTTTGGTCTTGGCCATAGTGGAGTTTGGAGT
This sequence comes from Salmo trutta, assembly GCF_901001165.1. Taxonomy (NCBI): domain Eukaryota; kingdom Metazoa; phylum Chordata; class Actinopteri; order Salmoniformes; family Salmonidae; genus Salmo; species Salmo trutta. The sequence goes on from NC_042968.1 coordinate 29,824,061, forward strand.
GTGACTGTTTGAGGTTGTGGACAGGTGTCTTTTATACTGATAACAAGTTCAAACAGGTGCCATTTAATACAGGTAACAAGTGGAGGACAGAGGAGCCTCTTAAAGAAGAAGTTACAGGTCTGTGAGAGCCAGAAATCTTGTTTGTTTGTTTGTAGGTGACCAAATACTTATTTTCCACCATAATTTGCAAATAAATTCATAAAAAATCCTACAATGTGATTTTTCTGGATTTTTTTTCTCATTTTGTCTGTCGTAGTTGACGTGTACCTATGATGAAAATTACAGGCCTCTCATCTTTTTAAGTGGGAGAACTTGCACAATTGGTGGCTGACTAAATACTTTTTTGCTCCACTGTAGAAATAGAAATAATGGGGTGCAAAGGAGCAAAATAAATAAATAAATACAGTAGGGGAAGAGGTAGTTGTTTGGGCTAAATTATAGATGGGCTATGTACAGGTGCAGTAACCTGTGAGCTGCTCTTACAGCTGGTGCTTAACTTCTTAAGGACAGACGTTCCGCTAGCGGAACCCCTAGCCAACAGCATCGCACCTCGCGAAATACAAAACCAACTAAAATACCACTAAAATACCACAATTCAATTTTCTCAAACAATCAACCATTTTAAAGATAAGACTCTCGTTCATCTAACCACATTGTCCAATTTCAAAAAGGCTTTACATACAGCGAAAGCAAAACAGGAGAGTACATAGCCAGAAATAATCACACAGCCATTTTCAAAGCAAGCATATATGTCACAAAAAAACAAAACCACAGCTAAATGCAGCACTGACCTTTGATCTTCATCAGATGACACTCCTAGGACATTATGTTATACAATACATGCATGTTTTCTTCAATCAAGTTCATATTTATATCAAAAACCAGCTTTTTACATTAGCATGTGATGTTCAGAACTAGCATACCCACCGAAAACTTCCGGTGAATTTACTAAATTACTCATGAAGAACGTTCACAAAATACATAATAATTATTTTAAGAATTATAGATACAGAACTCCTTTATGCAATCGCGGTGTCGGATTTTAAAATACCTTTTCGGCAAAAGCACATTTTGCAATATTCTGAGTAGATAGCTCGGCCATCACAGGCTAGCTAATTTGACACCCACCAAGTTTGGCGCTCACTAAACTCAGAATTACTATAAGAAAAATTGGATTACCTTTGCTGTTCTTCGTCAGAATGCACTCCCAGGACTTCTACTTCAACAACAAATGTTGTTTTGGTCACAAATAATCCATAGTTATATTCAAATAGCTCCGTTTTGTTCGTGCGTTCAGGTAACTATCCGAAGGGTGACGCGCGGGCGCATTTCGTGACAAAAAAAGTAAAATTGTTCCTTTATCGTACTTAGAAGCATGTCAAACGCTGTTTAAAATCAATTTTTATGTGATTTTCCTCGTAAAATAGTGATAATATTCCAACCGGATGATGTATTCATTCAAACAGGTGAAGAAAAACATGGAGTACTCTCGTGCCCGCGCATCTCCAGGCTCTGAGCCACTAGGCTAACCACAAACAGAGCTCCTAAACCTTGCCCAGAGACAGCAGAGATCCCATTCCAGTTTCTGGCGCTTTCAGAGAGCCTATATAAGCCTTATAAATTGTCACGTTATAGCAGAGATACTGTATTTTTGATAGAGGCAACAGAAGGACCAGAAATTGTCAGACAGGCCACTTCCTGTATGGAATCTTCTCAGGTTTTGGCCTGCCATATGAGTTCTGTTATACTCACAGACACCATTCAAACAGTTTGAGAAACTTTAGTGTTTTCTATCCAAATCTACTAATTATATGCATATTCTCGTTTCTGGGAAAGAGTAGTAACCAGATTAAATCGGGTACGTTATTTTCACCCGGCCGTGAAAATACTGCCACCTAGCCATAACGGGTTAAAGCTAGTGAGGGAGATAAGTGTTTCCAGTTTTAGAGATTTTTGTAGTTTGTTCCAGTCATTGGCAGCAGAGAACTGGAAGGAGAGGCGGCCGAAGGAGGAATTGGCTTTGGGGGTGACCAGAGATATACCTGCTGGAGCGTGTGCTACAGGTGGGTGCTGCTATGGTGACCAGCGAGATGAGATAAGGGGGAACTTTACCTAGCAGGGTCGCAGTGGTGGGTAGTATATGGGGCTTTGGTGACAAAACGGATGGCACTGTGATAGACTGCATCCAATTTATTGAGTAGGGTATTGGAGGCTGTTTTGTAAATGACATCGCCGAAGTTAAGGATCGGTAGGATGGTCAGTTTTACGAGGGTATGTTTGGCAGCATGAGTGAAGCATGCTTTGTTGCGAAATAGGAAGCCAATTCTAGATTTAACTTTGGATTGGAGATGTTTGATGTGAGTCTGGAAGGAGAGTTTACAGTCTAACCAGACACCTAGGTATTTGTAGTTGTCCACATATTCTAAGTCAGAACCGTCCAGAGTAGTGATGCTGGACGGGCGGGCAGGTGCAGGCAGCGATCGGTTGAAGAGCATGCATTTAGTTTTACTTGTATTTAAGAGCAGTTGGAGGCCACGGAAGGAGAGTTGTATGGCATTGAAGCTCGTCTGGAGGGTAGTTAACACAAGTGTCCAAAGAAGGGCCAGAAGTATACAGAATGGTGTTGTCTGCGTAGAGGTGGATCAGAGACTCACCAGCACCAAGAGCGACATCATTGATGTATACAGAGAAAAGAGTCGGCCCAAGAATTGAACCCTGTGGCACCCCCATAGACTGCCAGAGGTCCAGACAACAGGCCCTCCGATTTGACACACTGAACTCTATCAGAGAAGTAGTTGTTGAACCAGGCAAGGCAATCATTTGAGAAACAAAGGCTATTGAGTCTGCCGATGTGGTGATTGACAGAGTCGAAAGCCTTGGCCAGGTCAATGAATACGGCTGCACAGTATTGTTTCTTATCGATGGCGGTAAAGATATCGTTTAGGACCTTGAGCGTGGCTGAGGTGCACCCATGACCAGCTCTGAAACCAGATTGCATAGCGGAGAAGGTGCGGTGGCATTCGAAATGGTCGGTAGTCTGTTTGTTGACCTGGCTTTCGAAGACTTTAGCGTCAGCTATCCTGTTTCAGAGCTTTTTGGAGCGAAGATGTGCACATCACTCAAATGTGATGTTTGCTTGTAAACCAAAAATATATATTTGGGGAATAGTGCCATTTGGGACACAGAGCTATATTTCTGACAGTATTTTGTATGAGCATTTTCTGATGTCGCCTGCTGCCTGCCCGTATGGGTACTCAATAGACCTATATAAGGTAATCCATTCTTTGTTTATTAGTGGAGGGGAGAGAAAATGGGAGTGCAGCCAGTCCTCCCTTCCAGATTTCAAGATGGGAACAGTGACTGAGACAGAAAGAGGCTAAGTGAGACTGGAGAGAGTCTTTACTTTAAACCCACTATCGCTGCACTTCTGTAGTCTCCTCTCCGGCTTAAAAAGGTTTTGCAGCAGCGTCATGTGTGGAAGGGAGGCATCTGGATTCTATTACATGTGGACAGGCCAACGTTATTCAAGTGGCTGAAAATAACCTTTTATTTGTCGCGGCATGCTAAGGGGGGAGAGTTCAGCTCGGCTAATGCAACTAAATAGATACAACGGCTAACATTAGACTGCCTCCTCAACATCTGATGAACCAACAAGTCCAGAGGGTGAGGAGGCAGTGGCTGCTATCTATCCAGCAGAGTGATGACAAGAGGGAGACCTTGGAGAGAGGCCAGACAATCCAACACCTACTTAGGGGCAGGTCAGTAGCTAGCACGCTGCCCTGGTGTGGTCTTTGTCATGTTCATTTGGCAACACGCAATAAACTCAACTGAAACAAGGAGGGGACTACCTTATTAACAAACGTTTTGTTGCATTTTGCCCAAATGAACATGATCCCGGTCTCCGTGTGGTATGAGGAGCTAGCTAGCTGGTTGGCTCGTCTGATACTAGCCTGTTGCCTGGCTACCCAGACTCCTTGCTCCGGCCAAACGCCCACGGACATTCGTTTCTTCTCCGCAATGAGTGTGGATCGGAGTGCCTCCCGACCCTTCACCAAATGCGAACACATTCGGGGCCGTCTGATCAGTCCAGAAACTGATGGGTTGGGCCAGAGTCAGAACACACTGCAGTTTGAAAATGTGTCATTGGCTTTGACACTCTGATTGGTTAGAGACGATCCAATTGCTGATCACTTTGTTTTGTACAACACCCCTCGTGCCACTCAACACCACAAACAACTTCAGTGATTGCAGATGAAAGTATGTAGCGAATGACAGAGCAGCGGAATAATTTAGTGAGTAGCAGGGTTGGGTACATTTCTAGATATAATCAATTAGTTACTAGTTACCTGTCCAAAATTGTAATCTCTAATGTAACTTTTGGATTACCCAAACTCGGAAGCGTTATCTGATTACTTTCAGTTACTTTTGGATTACTTTCCCATTAAGACGCATTAGAATAAGACAAAGGATCCATCAAATACATTTGGTGTGTCATCATAGTGGTCTCTGACTTGTGGTCAGACTCGCTCAGGTGGAACAAACTTAAACTTGCGCCTTTTTTCAATGCTGAATTGAATGTCATTGAAAAAAGTTAGCAATTATTTTTTTGCGCAAACGTCCTTTCTAAATTGAAAAGTAATCCAGGAAGTAATCATCTAGTTTTTCAAAAGTACCTTTTAATCTGATTACAATATTTTTGCTGGTAACAACCAATTTACAGTGCAAACTGATTGCAGTGATTGAATTATCTGCAAACTACTTGCGGACTGAGAATATTGTTTGCTTGGATATGATTGGGCATGTATATTAAAACACTTTTATACTGTCTTAGTGTCACTCACCAAGCAGAAATTAGTACCCTGTAATTATTTTGGAGTTGGGCTCAGAGGTCTTCAGTGGATTATCTCCTGGAAATACAGTAGAATTCAACAGTAATAAAAAAAAGACCTAACTCCATACCATTCTGATCATAAACAGCATTTGTTTTGTTTATGAATGGTTTGTTAGGAAATTAAGTCTTGGTTACATTTTCTGGGTACTTGTGATTATGTGTTAAGTACCATGGTCTGTGGTTCAGTGGACACATGACAACTGCCTGCAGGTGGGTTAGGGTTACCCCTGTGTTTTGTTGGATGCATGGTTGTTCATTTGGGTGCTATGCAGTTGGGTTAGGGTTAGCCCTGTGTTTTGTTGGATGCATGGTTGTTCATTTGGGTGCTATGCAGTTGGGTTAGGGTTAGCCCTGTGTTTTGTTGGATGCATGGTTGTTCATTTGGGTGGTGGCTCAATTTGGTGGAATTTGCAGAAGTCAGTGGTGGGAGTGGCTTGACAATAACACATCTTTATTAGCAGTGGTGTGGGATGCTCTGAGTGACAAACTGCTATGTATGGACAGTTTTTACTGAGGAACTATCGTACAGTTCATGAATATTCAGTACTCTGTTAGGGGAATTGATAAACCCTAACTGTCAGTCTTACCCACTCAATTGTAAGTATTTGATTATGGCTACCTGCGTAATACTTTCTGTGGGACTAATGCAAAGCTTGTGATTTCTATGCTGCAACAACAGTGCTTATGTTCCCTGGCCCTGACTTGCAAATGGCCTAATCACTCTAATCCCCAGTTTGAATTTAATTGAGATAAGCCAATACAATGTCTGTTGTTTTCTACTTTGCCTATTTGAAATGTCGTTCTTCAATAGTGTTAAGTTTGAGCACACAGTTTCATATTGACGGCCTGACTGAGTCTGTGGGAAGTTTGTTCTCAGATCTGGCAGAAAGATAAAGGCTACATTGAAGCCCTCAGGCAGTTGTTGTTAGGACTATTAGGGAATGGGGAAGAATGCTGTCCTTGTCCCAACTCGGGTTATACGTGCACACACACCTCAAACTCCTGATACAGGTGAGGTGGAGCAACCCATGTCCATGTCAACTCTTGTAATTAACCAGTGGTGAATTCTCAGGGCCCCTCCTCGGGTCACCTCTCCTCCTTGGGTCACCTCTCCACCGGGCAGCTCTTCATGGCTTCTAACATGTCTCATGATGATGTCTCATTCTCAATGGGGGCTCTAAGGATTTATTTGACACTTTTCTTGCTGTACACTTTTCAGAGCAGAAACACTTTAGACCCAAAAACACTGAAGAGAGGCAGACTCAGGTAGAAGCAGCGTTCCTAGTCCTGTCCTGGGCTTTATTAGGCATGTTGTTGATGATCCCTAGTTCTGGTGAGAAATCTAAGGCTGGAGGTGGGCATTGTTCTGCTGTGTGCCCTGCCTTATGTTAAGTGAATTAGCTGTGTTGGATGAGAGCTCCCTCCGAGGCCCTGATTGGATTGTCTGTTCCAGGCTGTGGGTTGGAATTGGACTTGACTGGCACACACACATTCCCGCAGGTTAACAACAGACAATTCCTAACTCTAAGGGACCACACACACTGCACCGAAGATTGATCTGCCGTTTTTTTCTATTTGTTTTAGGGACAACCCGCTGGTGGATGTCTGACTGCTGGCATTTACTGTGCACGCAATTCTATATGTAGAATCGGCATGCAAATTACAGATGGCACTCTAAGTGCTCTCGGCCCGCAAATGCTACCTGTGACCATGCCTTCACCCTCCCTGGTTGGACCAGTGCTTATGTTGCAACTGCCTGCCACAGGCTTTCACTCATCCCAATGCAGGGGAGTGTGTAAACACCACAACACAATCTGGCAACCCAGAGTATTTAAACTCACCCAATGAGGGGGAGTAGGAAGGTAAATACTACAAACAGTCAATGGGGGGAGGGTACACTCTAGGTAAACATTACCACAACACAACCTGGCAACCCAGTGAGGTTGGTGTACTCAAACTCACTGTATCATCCCTGGTGATTTGTTTACAGTAAACTGCCATATTCCCAATACAAATGACAAGGACTGGGAGACTGAGGCAACCTAAGTGGCAAATCTCAGCAGGAGGGTGGATATCTGGCTGTTGTAAAAATAGTTTCACTCCCAATTCCCAGACATCTCTATTGTTGTCTGCTCATCAGTTCGTAATCTAATCCCAGCAGCATTATTATCCAGTATGCATTTAATCCCGTGGTGTGAGTGGAGGTGGTAACTGTTGAAAGATAAGCTGTAGCCTACTCCTGGAATTAGTCCCAGTCTGCTGACATAGAGGGAAACACTAACTACCCCCTACCCTCTTATCCAAACTCTCTCTTTCCAGGGGGTATACCATGGATCCCCCACCCTCCCCTCCTTAGCCTCCCCCAGCTACAGTGTCAACACCTCCAGCTACAGTCACAGGGAAGTCACAGGTTGCTTTGGCAGACTGTAAATTCTCACATCTGGTTCGATCTGGAGGTGTTAGTGGCCAGAGGGGTTGGAGACAAGTAGCTGGGGCTGAAGGGATTGGAGGGGTTGAGCCATTTAGGGGCTGTGGCAGGATTGGGGCTCCCGAGTGGCGCGGCGGTCTAAGGCACTGCATCTCAGTGCAAGAGGTGCCACAACAGTCCTTGATTCGAATCCAGGCTGTATCACAACCGGCCGTGATTGGGAGTCCCATAGGCCGGCGCACAATTTGGCCCAGCGTCGTCCGGGTTTGGCCGGTGTAGGCCGTCATTGTAAATAAAGAATTTGTATATATATATAACACCTTTTTTACACCTTTTTTACACCTTTATTTAACTAGGCAAGTCAGTTAAGAACACGTTCTTATTTTGAATGACGCGCTTGGGAACGGTGGGTTAACTGCCTTGTTCAGGGGCAGAACGACAGATTTTTACCTTGTCAGCTCAGGGATTCGTTTTTGCAACCTTCCGGTTACTAGTCTAACTCTCTAACCACCTGCCTTACATTGCGCTCCACGAGGCGCCTGCGTGGCAGGCTGACTACCTGTCATGCGAGGGCAGCAAGAAGCCAAGGTAAGTTACTAGCTAGCATTAAACTTATCTTATAAAAAACTATCAATCTTAACATAATCACTAGTTAACTACACATGGTTGATGATATTACTAGTTTATCTAGCGTGTCCTGCGTTGCATATAATCGATGCGGTGCCTGTTAATTTCTCATTGAATCACAGCCTACTTCGACAAACGGGTGATGATTTAACAAGCGCATTTGCGAAAAAAGCACTGTCGTTGCACCAATGTCCCTAACCAAAACATCAATACCTTTCTTTAAAATCAATATAAAGTATATATTTTTAAACCTGCATATTTGGTTAATATTGCCTGCTAACATTAATTTTTTATAACTAGGGAAATTGTCACTTCTCTTGCGTTCCGTGCAAGCAGTCAGGGTATATGCAGCAGTTTGGGCCGCCTGGCTCATTGCGAACTGTTTGAAGTCCATTTATTCCTAACAAAGGCCGTAATTAATTTGCCAGAATTGTACATGATTATGACAACATTGAAGGTTGTACAATGTAACAGCAATATTTAGACTTAGGGATGCCATCCGTTAGATAAAATACAGAACGGTTCTGTATTTCACTGTTTTCGAGATGATAGTTTCCGGATTCGACCATATTAATGACCTAAGGCTCATATTTCTGTGTGTTATTATGTTATAATTAAGTCTATGATTTGATAGAGCAGTCTGACTGAGCGATGGTAGGCACCAGCAGGCTCGTAAGCATTCATTCAAACAGCAGTTTTGTGCGTTTGCCAGCAGCTCTTCGCAATGCTTCAAGCATTGCGCTGTTTATGACTTCAAGCCTATCAACTCCCAAGATTAGACTGGTGTAACCGATGTGAAATGGCTAGCTAGTTAGCCGGGTGTGCGCTAATAGCGTTTCAAATGTCACTCGCTCTGAGACTTGGAGTAGTTTTTCCCCTTGCTCTACATGGATAACGCTGCTTCGAGGGTGGCTGTTGTCGATGTGTTCCTGGTTCGAGCTCAGGTAGGAACGAGGAGAGGGACGGAAGCTATACTGTTACACTGGCAATACTAAAGTGCCTATAAGAACATCTAATAGTCAAAGGTATATGAAATACAAATCGTATAGAGAGAAATAGTCCTATAATATCTACATTTACATTTAAGTCATTTAGCAGACGCTCTTATCCAGAGCGACTTACAAATTGGTGCATTCACCTTATGATATCCAGTGGAACAACCACTTTACAATAGTGCATCTAGATCTTTTGGGGGGGGGGGTTAGAAGGATTACTTTATCCTATCCCAGGTATTCCTTAAAGAGGTGGGGTTTCAGGTGTCTCCGGAAGGTGGTGATTGACTCCGCTGTCCTGGCGTCGTGAGGGAGCTTGTTCCACCATTGGGGTGCCAGAGCAGCGAACAGTTTTGACTGGGCTGAGCGGGAACTGTGCTTCCTCAGAGGTAGGGAGGCGAGCAGGCCAGAGGTGGATGAACGCAGTGCCCTTGTTTGGGTGTAGGGCCTGATCAGAGCCTGAAGTTACGGAGGTGCCGTTCCCCTCACAGCTCCATAGGCAAGCACCATGGACTTGTAGCGGATGCGAGCTTCAACTGGAAGCCAGTGGAGAGAGCGGAGGAGCGGGGTGACGTGAGAGAACTTGGGAAGGTTGAACACCAGACGGGCTGCGGCGTTCTGGATGAGTTGTAGGGGTTTAATGGCACAGGCAGGGAGCCCAGCCAACAGCGAGTTGCAGTAATCCAGACGGGAGATGACAAGTGCCTGGACTAGGACCTGCGCCGCTTCCTGTGTGAGGCAGGGTCGTACTCTGCGAATGTTGTAGAGCATGAACCTACAGGATCGGGTCACCGCCTTGATGTTAGTGGAGAACGACAGGGTGTTGTCCAGGGTCACGCCAAGGTTCTTAGCACTCTGGGAGGAGGACACAAGGGAGTTGTCAACCGTGATGGTGAGATCATGGAACGGGCAGTCCTTCCCCGGGAGGAAGAGCAGCTCCGTCTTGCCGAGGTTCAGCTTGAGGTGGTGAGCCGTCATCCACACTGATATGTCTGCCAGACATGCAGAGATGCGATTCGCCACCTGGTTATCAGAAGGGGGAAAGGAGAAGATTAATTGTGTGTCGTCTGCGTAGCAATGATAGGAGAGACCATGTGAGGATATGACCGAGCCAAGTGACTTGGTGTATAGTGAGAATAGGAGAGGGCCTAGAACAGAGCCCTGGGGGTGAGAGCACGTGGTGCGGAGACAGATTCTCGCCACGCCACCTGGTAGCAGCGACCTGTCAGGTAGGACGCAATCCAAGCGTGGGCCGCGCCGGAGATGCCCAGCTCGGAGAGGGTGGAGAGGAGGATCTGATGGTTCACAGTATCAAAGGCAGCCGATAGGTCTAGAAGGATGAGAGCAGAGGAGAGAGTTAGCTTTAGCAGTGCGGAGAGCCTCCGTGACACAGAGAAGAGCAGTCTCAGTTGAATGCCCAGTCTTGAAACCTGACTGATTAGGATCAAGAAGGTCATTCTGAGAGAGATAGCAGGAGAGCTGGCCAAGGACGGCACGTTCAAGAGTTTTGGAGAGAAAAGAAAGAAGGGATACTGGTCTGTAGTTGTTGATATCGCAGGGATCGAGTGTAGGTTTTTTCAGAAGGGGTGCAACTCTCGCTCTCTTGAAGACGGAAGGGACGTAGCCAGCGGTCAAGGATGAGTTGATGAGCGAGGTGAGGTAGGGGAGAAGGTCTCCGGAAATGGTCTGGAGAAGAGAGGAGGGGATAGGGTCAAGTGGGCAGGTTGTTGGGCGGCCTGGGAATATTGAAGACTCATGTTAAAAGGAACCACCAGCTTTCAAATGTTCTCATGTTCTGAGCAAGGAACTTAAACGTTAGCTTTCTTACATGGCACATATTGCACTTTTACTTTCTTCTCCAACACTTTGTTTTTGAATTATTTAAACCAAATTGAACATGTTTCATTATTTATTTGAGGCTAAATTGATTTTATTGATGTATTATATTAAGTTAAAATAAGTGTTCATTCAGTATTGTAATTGTCATTATTACAAAATAATAAAAAAACTGACGATTAATCGTTATCGGCTTTTTTTTGTCCCTAATCGGTATCGGCGTTGAAAAATCATAATCGGTCGACCTCTAGCCACAACTCACTTAATAGGATTTGGATTTTATAATGTGCCATTTTGACATCTGTGGACTCTGATGGCTCTATTGTCTATTAACCACCTGCTGTGATCCTTGTCAGATAGCTGTTCCTCTCATTGCACTCAATGCCTGCTAATTCTGCCCCTCTCTATCAGCCAACTGTACTACAGCCAGCCTCTCTCTGTGGTCCCTCTGGCTCAATGGTGCATACAGAGTAATTTCCTTCTTTGTCGTCATGGTTGAAAGAGTGGGTAGAAGGGGGCCATACACCACCCACTGGCATCCCAGCTAGTGGTACTGGTCCTACATTTCATGTAGTCACTCTTTCTGTACATAACCACTCTTGACTTACAAAACCCTATGATGCACCTTTATGTGGAGCTCGGTGTTTGTTGTTGTGTGTGTGATAGCTGTCTGGTACTGATGGAAGCTGCATCGGTGGTAGCCTGCCTGCTGTGACTCCGTTATTTTCTTATTGGAGTGAAATTGATTCTCTCTTGCTTGGTCTTCCTAATTTGGGATTGGGGATGCTGAGATTGATGAAAAGATACAATGTGCTCGACTCCACCTTTTTATATGAATTGAAATCGGTTGCTGGATGCTGGTGTATATGATCCAAAGAGATGGGACAGCACTCAGGTAAATACACTTAAATATACATGTTTTTATTGCCGCATGAATATGTTGGGTAGGAGCCCTTCCTCAGCGTGCAAGGCAATCAATGTCACAACAACAAGACTTCACAGGTGGGCATAATTATAACTTCCCAGTCAATACTGACTGTGAAGTTATAATTATGCCCACCTGTGAAGTCTTGTTGTTGTGACATTGATTGCCATTGCCTTGCACGCTGAGGAAGGGCTCCTACCCGACAGATTCATGCGGCAATAAAAACATGTACATTTAAGTCTATTTACCGGCGTGCGGTCCTATCTGTTACTTGGATACTGCGATTGATACGACTTACTAAAAAAATAATGATAATAATTAAATCACCTTTATTTAACCAGGTAGGCTAGTTAAGAACAAGTTCTCATTTGCAACTGCGACCTGGCCAAGATGAAGCAAAGCGGTTCGACTCATACAACAACAGAGATACACATGGAGGAAAACAAACATACAATCAATAATACAGTGCAAAAAATCTATATACAGCATGTGCAAATGAGGTAGGATAAGGGAGGTAAGGCAGTAAATAGGCCATGGTAGCGAAGTAATTACAATATAGCAATTAAACACTGGAATGGTAGAATATGCAGAAGATGAATGCAAATCAAATCAAAATGTATTTGTCACGTACGCCGAATACAACAGGAGTCGTATGGCTTGGGGGTAAAAACTGTTGAGAAGCCTTTTTGTCCTAGACTTGGCACTCCGGTACCGCTGGCCATCCGGTAGTAGAGAGAACAGTCTATGACTGGGGTGGCTGGAGTCTTTGACAATTTTCAGGGCCTTCCTCTGACACCGCCTGGTGTAGAGGTCCTGGATGGCAGGCAGCCTTGCCCCAGTGATGTACTGGGCCGTACGCACTACCCTCTGAAGTACCTTGCGGTCGGAGGCCGAGCAATTTCCGTACCAGGCAGTGATGCAACCGGTCAGGATGCTCTCGATGTTGCAGCTGTAGTACCTTTTGAGGATCTCAGGACCCATGCCAAATCTTTTTAGTTTCCTGAGGGGGAATAGGCTTTGTCGTGCCCTCTTCACGACTGTCTTGGTGTGTTTGGACCATTCTAATTTGTTGTTGATGTGGACACCAAGGAATTTGAAGCTCTCAACCTGCTCCACTACTCCGTTGAGGGATAGGTTGTTATTCTGGCATCACCCGGCCAGGTCTCTGACCTCCTCCCTATAGGCTGTCTCGTTGTCGGTGCTCAGGCCTACCACTGTTGTGTCGTCAGCAAACTGGCTCCGGGGCATCTACAAGTCTCTGCTAGTTAAAGCCCCGCCTTATCTCAGCTCACTGGTCACCATAGCAGCACCCACCCGTAGCACGCGCTCCAGCAGGTATATCTCACTGGTCACCCCCAAAGCCAATTCTTCCTTTGGCTGCCTCTCCTTCCAGTTCTATGCTGCCAATGACTGGAACGAACTGGGGTGCAAAGGAGCAAGATAAATAAATACAGTATGGGAATGAGGTAGTTGGATGGGCTATTTACAGATGCAGTGATCTGTGAGCTGCTCTGACAGCTGGTGCTTAACGCTTGTGAGGGAGATAACAGTCTCCAGCTTTAGTGATTTTTGCAGTTTGTTCCAGTCAGCAAGAGCAACATCATTGATGTATACAGAGAAGAGCGTCGGCCCGAGAATTGAACCCTCTGGCACCCCCATAGAGACTGCCAGAGGTCCGGACAACAGGCCCTCCAATTTGACACACTGAACTTTATCAGAGAAGTAGTTGGTGAACCAGCGAGGCAATCATTTGAGAAACCAAGGCTGTTGAGTCTGCCAATAAGAATGTTGTGGTTGACAGAGTCGAAAGTCTTAGCCAGGTCGATGAATACGGCTGCACAGTAATGTCTCTTATCGATGGCAGTTATGATTTTGTTTAGGACCTTGAGCGTGGCTGAGGTGCACCCATGACCAGCTCTGAAACCAGATTGCACAGCGGAGAAGGTACGGTGGGATTCGAAATGGTCGGTGATCTGTTTGTTAACTTGGCTTTCGAAGAGCTTAGAAAGGCAGGGTAGGATAGATATAGGTCTGTAGCAGTTTGGGTCTAGAGTGTCTCCCCTTTGAAGAGTGGGATGACTGCGGCAGCTTTCCAATCTTTGGGGATCTCAGATGATACGAAAGAGAGTTTGAACAGGCTACAAATGGGGGTTGCAACAATTTCGGCAGATAATTTTAGAAAGAGAGGGTCCAGATTGTCCAGCACGTCTGATTTGTAGGGGTCCAGATTTTGCAGCTCTTTTAGAACATCAGCTATCTGGATTTGGGTGAAGGAGAAATGGGGGAGGCTTGGGCGAGTTGCTGTGGGGGGTGGAGGGTTGTTGATTGGGGTAGGGTTAGCCAGGTGGAAAGCATGGCCAGCCGAAGAAAAATGCTTATTGAAATTCTCAATTATAGTGGATTTATTGGTGGTGACAGTGTTTCCTGACCTCAGTGCAGTGGGCAGCTGGGAGGAGGTGCTCTTATTCTCCATGGAATTTACAGTGTCACAGATCTTTTTTGAGTTTGTGCTGCAGGATTCAAATTTCTGCTTGAAAAAGCCAGCGTTAGCTTTCCTAACTGCCTTTGTATATTGGTTCCTAACTTCCCTGAAAAGTTGCATATCACGGGGGCTGTTCGATGCTAATGCAGAACGCCACAGGATGTTTTTTTGCTGGTCAAGGGCAGTCAGGTTCCTGGTAAAAAAACATTTTGAATGGGACATGCTTATTTAAGATGGTGAGGAAGGCACTTTTAAAGAATAACCAGGCATCCTCTACTGACGGGATGAGGTCAATATCCTTCCAGGATACCCGGGCCAGGTCGATTAGAAAGGACTGTTCGCTGAAGTGTTTTAGGGAGCGTTTGACAGTGATGAGGGGTGGTCGTTTGGTCGCAGACCTATTACGGATGCAGGCAATGAGGCAGTGATCCCTGAGGTCTTGGTTGAAAACAGTAGAGGTGTATTTGGAGGGCAAGTTGGTTAGGATGATATCTATAAGGGTGCCTGTGTTTACGGATTTGGGGTTGTACCTGGTGGGTTCATTGATAATTTGTGTGAGATTGAGGGCATCAAGCTTAGATTGTAGGGTGGCTGGGGTGTTAAGCATGTCACAGTTTAGGTCACCTAGCAGCACGAGCTCTGAAGATCGATGAGGGGCAATCAATTCACATATGGTGTCCAGGGCACAGCTGGGGGCAGAGGGAGGTCTATAGCAAGTGGCAACGGTGAGCGACTTGTTTCTGGAAAGGTGGACTTTGAACTCTGCTCACCACGCTCATAAGCATTGCCTAGGATGAACATAAAAAGCTTGAACTGTGTGATCCTAATGACCTACATAATATTATATAGTATAAGATGACATAACAATGCACAGCCTCCAGCCTGTGCATTGTATTTCCTATACAACAGAGGGCTGACAGGCCCCATGGTACACATATCACTTACATACCAGTGACTGATGCCTTATCCATTACATACAGTACAATATCTGTTCATTTATCACTGACATGCGACTCCCATCTGGTAACTTAACGGGTTCGTCCAGTCTGTCTTCCAGAGAAGTCAATCATACATCACTAGCAAACACGTTATAGAAATAGTTCAAGTACTAAATGACATGTTTCAACATTTTTTCATACATCAAATGTGGTGTGAAGTCAACCTGACTGAGGCCAGATCTTTCCACCAGATCCTGTCACTTGCATTAGGAGAGATCTGCAGGTGTCTATAGAATTACATTTAGACAATGAATTCTATTCTTTTGAGGTCTGCTGAAGATTTGATGTTTACAGCTGTATCTGTGATCTACACATCAGAGGAGATGACGTGGGATGTTTTTGAAAACCTCTCGCATCACAAGCCTTGATTTATGTGTGAACCATCTATTTGAGGAGACCCTATGATGACCCTATGACCCTTGCTAAACCGTTACATTTACATTACATTTTAGTCATTTAGCACACGCTCTTATAAAGAGCGACTTATAGTAGTGAATGCATACATTTCATACGTTTTTTCCCCATACTGGTCCCCCGTGGGAATCGAACCCACAACCCTGGCGTTGCAAACACCATGCTCTACCAACTGAGCCACACGGGACAGTTGTCAACAAGAGTGGAGGAAACAGTCGCTTGAAAAAACCTTCTGGTCGACGATCAGAAAAGCATGATTGCTTCCATGTTTTGGGCAGATGATACTTATGGAGGATAATGTACTGGGTGTGGATGGTAATGACATGGCAGTTGGTGAGCAGCTGACAGCTGATGTCGCCTTCTGGATAAACAATTTGAGACATTAGGAACCAATACTAGGAAAACTGAGAAATGCTTTGGTCTAACCTAATGAATACCATCCTGGTGCTGGGCTCCACTGCCCCTGTCGTGTGTGTCTCTGTGTGTGTCTCTGTGTGTGTGTGTGTGTGTGTGTGTGTGTGTGTGTGTGTCTGGACGAGACATTTCCCCATCCCACTGTGACCTCCTAGACTCAGGGTTGTACTGTGTCTGGAAGTCTAACCTGAAGTCAGAGAGATTGAGACCTAGATGTGCTGCTGTGTGTGTCTCAATGGATTTGATAGGTGGCTCTTTCTAGAGTTTTGTACTAAACTCGTAGTTCTCTTATCAAATGAAACCTCAGCATTATAAGTTGCATACTGTAAATGAAACGTTTAGCAGGAACATGATGTAAGTGCTTTGCGTCCTCTGTGATCTCTTACACATGTTGTACACCAACCTTGTCATGTTCTCATTTCCAAACCATTCCCTGGGATACTTAGGCACTAATTGGTGACTGTGGCATTTTACAACCGCTCTACTTAGTTACAAGACTAACCGTCACAGACAGAATAGCGTTGCTAATGTCAAGTCGGCTGTTCAAGCTGTCCGTCTTTGAGAAACTGGTTCGTGATCATGTTGCATGCCTAGATCTCTGTGTGTGTGTGTGTGTGTGTGTGTGTGTGTGTACCACAGCAATTGTGCACATGGACGAGGCAGGGTATTTCGCGTGATTGAATGGAAAGGACTGTTCCCTGCCCAGGACAATAGAACCTGCCAGCCTTCTGAGAGAGCAGAACTACCCTCGACACAGCAGATACAATTGCACAGCGGCGCTCTGAGCCACTAGGCTTATTTTGTTACCTCAACAATGGCTAGGCGCAGTCCTCAGAGTTCATCGGCTTGCCATTCTTGTCATGTTGTTCTCCTCTTTCAGCATCCCTCCTTTCTCTCTCTCCAGCCAGCTCAGCGCCTGAGGCCTTTTAATTGGGTTCCAGCAGGTCAGCTTACCTGTCTGAATGATCATTATCGCAGGGGAAATTCACAGGATTAGCAAAGCCACAGCCTTTTTAAGATGTTAAGTGTTTTTGTGTTTCAGTAAATCGGCTGAGTGCTGGGTAGTCACCCTCTCATTCTCCTCAGCACCTACCTTTGATATATTCAGTCTGTGTATTACCTCCAATGGCCTTGTTTACCTTTTGGCTTTGACCTTTTGTTCAAGGTTTAGGCTGTTTAGGGATGACCCCGTTCAGTCGATAGGCTGTTGGTCTATCAAGCGTCTTTTTATTTTCAAGCAGTCTAAAATATATTTATTTTTTATGGCACATGAGACCTGTCTGATTCACGCCCGTCTGTGGACTAATCCATTGAGGAGGCACAACGCCCGTCTGTGGACTAATCCATTGAGGAGGCACAACGCCCGTCTGTGGACTAATCCATTGAGGCACACCACCAGTACATTTTTTTATTTTTTTATTTGACCTTTATTTAACTAGGCAAGTCAGTTAAGAACAAATTCTTATTTACAATGACAGCCTACCGGGGAAGGCTGTCATTGAAGGGATTCGATCCAGCAACCTTTCGGTTACTGGCCCAACACTCTAACCACTAGGCTACCTGATTTACTTCTTATCCCTGGCGCAAATAGCCTATAGTGACGTCTGTCCAGGGCCCAGAATATTTCATACATAGTTGCAAGTTTGCTAACATGAGTTTCAGGCCAGACCCTAGTTAATAGTTGATACAATGTTTCTAGTTCCTTGCAGACAGGCCATGCACAGCCAATGTGATTTATAGGATATTTATTTTGATCAGGATTTTTTCTACCTGCAGGCTGCAAAGTGTTTATTTGTTGGCTTTGTGTAGGCAATTTTTACGTATTTGGCATTATAAGTTACTTTTAGAATTTTGATTAACCACATGATAATGATTTTGAGATGCGAAAACTTTATTATAAATTAAATGAAACTGTTCTGTGGAAATGTGCATATAAAAGTCATAACTGACACGCAGATCGGTAGATAAATTGGCACTACAAATGGAAAAGGTTGCCGACCTCTTGTGTAGCGTAACAGCAGAATCTGCAAAGGCCAGGAACAGTTTTTATTTTCTTCTTCTTCTCGTTAGGCTATCCTGATCTCTGGCTCCCTCGAGTCATTTGTCTTGATTATTTAATCACAGTGTGCTTAAAGCAGGGATCATCAACTAGATTCAGCCGTGGGCTGACTATTTTTCTAAAGCGGATGGTCGGGGGGCCGGAACATAATTACAAATAATTTGTAGACTGCAAATTGAGCGCAAGAAGCCCAAACAGATAATATTTGACTAAAACATAGTCATTTCAAACTTGGCTTACATTTGTATATGATCACGTATCTCTCCATTATGCGTGGAAATACTTGAACAGATTTCCCAAATTAAAATCACTTGGTGATTTCCTTTTTGTATTTTTTTTTTTTTAAACTTGGCTGGCCTAATAAAACACTTGCGGGGAAATTCGGCCTGTGGGCCGCCAGTTGGGCAACCCTGGCATAAAGCGTCAGACAAGCTCATTAGCCTACATATAGTTGATTTTATTAATGCACATAGGGTGTGTCTATATAGGGAAAAATACACGTTTAAAAATGTTGACCAATCGAGCAGACGACTCTCGGTTAATTAACTAAGTTATTTTTTGTTGTCAGTAGTAGTAGTAGTCGGCTATGCAACAGACTGTTAACACCAGCAGTCCTGCACTCAGCTTTTACACCCATAGAGAGGATTAGAGAGCACACTTATCTCTCCACAGTTGATTTATTAAAGAGATTAGACTTGTCATTGGTGATTAGCAGTTGTTGTTTACTTCGTGGCTTTGGGTCCAGACCCATCAATGCAGAATTGAACAGTCTCAGCAAAAGTTATTGTTTGCTAAAAGACCCAATAGGATGTCATCCTACTATACTCTTCATACTGCGTTTAGACAGCCAGTCCAATTCAGATTTTTTTCCTCTCTCCACTAATTAGTTTTCTGACCAATCAGATCACCTCTGAAAAAGTTCTGATGTGAAAAGATCAAATGTGATTGGTCAAAAGACCAATTAGTGGTAAAAAAAAGATCAGAGTTGGGCTGGCTGTGTAAACGCAGCCTTGGAGGCATAAAACAAAAAAAATTCTACCTCATATTGGTTTTGCTTGTAACCATTTGGTTTGTTCTGTTAAGTACATGGTGGTCTCCATGATAAAGTATTCATGCAGTTTTCTGACTAGTCTGTTTTCACTCAGAGGAAAACAGAAGACTGTGCTCATTCTAGACAAAGCCTAGAGAGCAAATGAGCAATACAGCCTCTGTTAGTAATAATACCACCTGCTATATGTTGAGCACAGTGCTGAAAGTTCATTAAGGTCTTTACCGGAGAGAGACCTCTACTTTGTTACTTGATATTGTTTCCCATAGCAGCTATGATGAGTATGAAGGAGGCGGGTCTATCATACTCTGGTCAGCCATCCAGCAATAAAAAAGTGGAATTCCAGAGGTTTGACTGCTGCTGAACTCAAGCTGCTCTGCTATGTCATTAATGCCTGGCAGCTGGTACCTCCACCACTGGGGAGCCCCAGCATCTGTCCGAGTTACAGCAACTCTGAACACTACTGTAATCCTTCTGGGGGCCCCAGCATCTGTCTGAGTTACAGCAACTCTGAACACTACTGTAATCCTTCTGGGGGCCCCAGCATCTGTCTGAGTTACAGCAACTCTGAACACTACTGTAATCCTTCTGGGGGCCCCAGCATCTGAGTTACAGCAACTCTGAACACTACTGTAATCCTTCTGGGGGCCCCAGCATCTGACTGAGTTACAGCAGCTCTGAACACTACTGTAATCCTTCTGGGGGCCCCAGCATCTGACGGATATAGGGAGAGAGAGATGGAGGTATAGGGAATGATAGGCGCAAGATGAGTGCTATTAAAAATAAAGGAGGGTTTGGCCGGCAGGGATGTTCTTGTCCCATCGCACTCTAGCGACTCCTGTGGCGGGCCAGGTGCACGGTGTTTCCTCCGACACATTTGTGTGGCTGGCTTCCGGGTTAAGAGGGCATTGTCAAGAAGCAGTGCGGTTTGGCTGGGTTGTGTTTTGGAGGACGCACGGCTCTCGAACTTCGCCTCTCCCGAGTCCGTACGGGAGTTGCAGCGATGGGACAAGACTGTAACTACCAATTCGATACCACAAAATTGGGGTAAAAAATGACATTTAAATAACAATTTGGACACACAAAATTTTTGGGCAACGGGATCTTGATCCAGGAGGAGACTGAATGTCTCTGTTGTAACCAAGAAGCTTGAACTTGACATCTTAGCTAGGAAGTTAGCAAACCAAATGCATAGCTGGAGCCCTGAGTTGGATATCATTTATTTGAAACATCTTAGATTTATTTAGTTATTCTTATAAGCAGTGGCGTAGCACGCAACCTCACACCTTAAGTCTTGAAGTAGCTCAAATGATATGGAATTAGTTGATCCCAAGTGTGCAGAATGAAAGGCAGTGTCTCCTATTTGCTCTCCCTAAATCATTGTAATGTTTTTGTTCTGGACGGCTGCTATCTGCAGTTCTGTGTTGTATCTGCTCTCTGATGCTGTTGTGGCCCTAGTGCTGATGGTTGTGTTGATGACAGGCCTGAGATGCTGCTCAATAAACTCTGTCAGTTGTCTCAAACTCTGTCAGTTTTCCTTTATGGCATGTCAGTCTAAAGCACACAGGGAGCTTTTATTTGCATGACTAATCGAAATGTGTGTTCTCATGACCCTCTCTTGTCCCTTTGCAGCAGACATATGGTGAGCAACATGTTTGGAACATTGAATCGCAATGAAATTACTGTATCGAATCGCAATACATATAGAATCGATTAAATCTCAATACGTATCATATCGGCACCAAAGTATCATGGTATTGTATCGTGAGGTCTATGGCAATTCCCAGTTCTACTTAAGTCCCCTCTAGTTCAATGGAGGTTTGTTTCCATTCACGGCATTGAGAGCAGATCTGAGGTACTGAGGAATCAAGGCTGAGAGGGGCTGAGAAGGGCTGAGGAATCATCTGATTTTCATTCATCTTGGAGTAGAACATCCTTTCTAAGATGTCACCAGAAATTACCTTTTCAGTCTTTCAAAAAATATTGGCCGCATGCCCCTCCCTTCCGCGACCTTAGCCACCGCTGCAAAAAAAAGATGTAGGGGGAAACACTGCATAGCCATGATTAAATATTGTCTATACACAGGGCCCTGCTGACACCCTAAGAGGAGCAATAGCAACAGCTGCTCCACAGATGTCCTGGGACACTCTAAAAACCACTGTATGTGACCCAAATGGCTCTCTAATCCCATATTGTGCACTACTGTTGCCCAGGGCCCATAGGGCTCTGGTCAAAGGTAGTGGCCTATATTGTGAATAGGGAGCCATGTAGATAATGAAGAAGAGCTGACCAACCACAAGAAAAAGTGAGCAATAGCATGGGCCTTGACTCATGCTGGAGGCATTTGCATGCCCCTCCGTCACCTTGGGGGATAATGTCTGTTTTACTGAGAGGGTCAATGACGTGTGTGTTATCCACAGTCACTCTGATCTGTGAGTAAAAAGGGTATAGGAAATCCTGAGGCTTCAGGAATGCACCAATAAAATTACTTCATTGTGTTTTTGGGTACACTGTTCTATCACTAGATTCAGCGCTATCCTGAGAGAAGCCTCTGTGATATAGTGGATTAAATCACGTTCATGAAATGGCTACCTAGGTGAAACCTACTACACTGAACAAAAATATAAACACAACATGTAAAGTGTTGTTCCCATGTTTCATGAGCTGAAATAATAGATCCCTGAAATGTTCCATATGTACAAAAAGCTTATTTTTCTCTTTTTGTGCACAATTTGTTTACATCCCTGTTAGTGAGCATTTACCCTTTGCCAAAATAATCCATCCACCTGACAGGTGTGGCATATCAAAAAGCTGATTAAACAGCATGATCATTACACAGGTGCACCATGTGCTGGGGACCATAAAAGGCCACTCTAAAATGTACAGTTTTGTCACACAACACAATGCCACAGATGTCTCAAGTTTTGAGGGAGTGTGCAGTTGGCATGCTATCTCACGGAATGTCCACCAGAGCTGTTGCCAGAGAATTGAATGTTCATTTCTCTACCATAAGCTGCCTCCGTTGTTTTAGAGCATTTGGCAGTACGTCCAACTGGCCTCACAACCGCAGATTTTGTAAACTGGTTTTAGTTTCAGATTGATGGTTATCTAGGCTTACTGTAGATGAGCAATCCTTTCTCGAAAGGAAAGGTATCTTGTGCTGGAATTCTCAGTGTGTTGGTCTCTGTGGGTCTCTGTTGGTCCTGCTGAATTCTCTGAGGTACTGAGCTATGAAGAGCTTGTCCTGCTGCTGAGAGGTGTATGGGTAGCTGGTGTAGGGTTGGGGGATATATTGAATTAATTTGAATTCATGTTTTTGCGCGATATTCATATGGCAAGAATCTCGTTTATTTTCTTCTGTGTTTATGTCCGCTTGTAATAATGTCATATTTTTGGTATTGTGTTCTTCACTCCTCCTGTGCTGTACGCCTTCCCATTTACACCAGAGATACTCATGTCTCCGCAATGGGATTTGTTGTCCCAAAAGCAGGAGGGCAGGCGACACTTGCGTCCAAAATAATCCCAAAGAAATGCATTGGGTGTATTTTGGCAAGAGTGAAACCTCTCGATTCGCCTCTACTTCTGTTTACAAACATATATACACACACACACACCCCAAGCCCCTCCCCCTGCCACAACCAACAACAAAGATGAGAGATTACTTCTTCCTATCTGACAAGTGGAATTAGTCATATGGACACTGAAACACATTGAGACATTATTTCACTGTAATAGAGGAAATTAACCTTTCTAACGATATCCCTTTTCTGTGTCTCAGCTCCTCAAATTGCACTCAGAACAGACACTACTAAAATGGGAGTATCAATGAACATTGATTCTGGAAAATGAATGTTCAGTTTGTCGTGTGAGGAACTGCAGTACCGCTTGCAGCATTGTAGCCAAGGACTCTTATACTAGCTGTCTACTGGGTTTATATAAATGTTCAATAAGCACAAAACACAATTCTATAAGGAATTCCCAACTTTCTCATTCAGAGGAATAAGGTAGGCCACTTGATTTCAACATCTGAACTAAGTAGACAGGCTAGCATGCTGTTCAAACAGTTGGTGACAGACAGAAGGGTGTGGGTCATAACAATTCAAATGTTCTACCTGGTTAGCTAGCAAATAGATCCAAGTTGGCTGAACTTGAAATAGAAAGATTAGCTGGCTACTCACTAGCACGAGAGATTGTTTGAGACCAGTGTTCATTTTCTATAATGCCTGCTACAAGAAGCAGGTAAACTATTTTGATGAAATAAGTCAATAATTAGTTGGTCTTATGGTTGTGGAAAGCAACCAGCAGTGGATGTAGACGGTCGATATCCTGCTCCTGTGTTCTGTGCCTATTGAAGTGCAGAACTTGCAGTTTCCTCAACTGCCATTACTCACAAGGATGCATAGTCGAGAAACAGTTCACTTTTGGATCATTTCTGGTTTTGTTTGAAGGATACAATATTCTTTCTTACAGACTAAAGGCTTCGTTGTCTGAGTTATATGGTTAATATATTCTCGTCTCTTCACCCCACATGAGTTTGGCAAAGCAAGCCTATGGTTGATATTACACAGGTGGGCAAGTAGTGGGAGTTTGTAGGCCCAGACAATGAGTATTTTGGCCACATGTGAATCTCTCCCCTGCATTTACTAAGACCCACATTCCATTGGCCCCACTTAGCTAATTACATAGCTGGGCCTGCTGTGATGCATGGGGGAGGGTGGCCGAAGACACCAGGAATGCGTCTCAAATAGCACTCTATTCCCATATAGTGCACTGCTTTTTACCAGGGCTCATTGGGCTCTGGTCAAAAGCAGTGCACCATATAGGGAATAGGCTGCCATTTGGGATGTATCCCTGACAATTAGTGGGCCGCAGTGAGCACTGAGTAGCAACACTCTAGGGCAGGGAAATACCAGGGACCTCAAAATACTTAGGTGCCGATACGATATGAATTGCGATTCTCACGATTCTGTATGTATTGCGATTCGATGTTCCAAACATATTGCTTACCAAATTTATTCACAAAGGAGTGTGAATACTTTCTGAAGGCACTGTAAGTCTATATAACAGTAGTTGTTAGAATCTTAACCTGTTGGGGATAGGGGGCAGTATTTATAAAAAACGTACCCGATTTAATCTGGTTACTACTCCTGCCCAGTAACTAGAATATGCCTATAATTGTTTGATTTGGATAGAAAACACCCTAAAGTTTCTAAAACTGTTTGAATGGTGTCTGTGAGTATAACAGAACTTATTTGGCAGAATTTGGCAGGCCAAAACCTGAGAAGATTCCAAACAGGAAGCGCTCTCTCTGACTATTTCTTGGCCTTCTTGATCATCTCTAACCAAAACAGGGGATCTCTGGCATAACGTGACATTTTCTAACGCTCCCATAGGCTCTCAGAAGGCGCCAGAACGATGAATGGTGGCTTTGCAGGCCCTGGCTGAAAAGTGGTCGATCTGAGGACAATGAGACTGGAGGCGCGTGCACGAGCCGACACCATGTTTACTTTCTCTCTCTTTGAACGAAAACAACGACTCCCGTTCGGAATATTATCGCTTTTTTACGAGAAAAATCGCATAAAAATTGATTTTAAACAGCGTTTGACATGCTTCGAAGTACGGTAATGGAACATTTTGAAATTTTTTGTCACGAAACACGTCAGGCGCGTCACCCTTCTTTACCCTTCGGATAGTGTCTTGAACGCACGAACAAAACGCCGCTATTTGGATATAACTATGGATTATTTGGAACCAAACCAACATTTGTTATTGAAGTAGAAGTCCTGGGAGTGCATTCTGACGAAGAACTGCAAAGGTAATCAAACTTTTCTAATAGTAAATCGGAGTTTGGTGAGTACCACACTTGGTGGGTGTCAAAATAGCTAGCCTGTGATGGTCGGGCTATCTACTCAGAATATTGCAAAATGTGCTTTCACCGAAAAGCTATTTTAAAATCGGACATAGCGAGTGCATAAAGGAGTTCTGTATCTATAATTCTTAAAATAATTTGTTTTTTGTGAACGTTTATCGTGAGTAATTTAGTAAATTCACCGGAAGTGTTCGGTGGGAATGCTAGTCACATGCTAGTCACATGCTAATGTAAAAAGCTGGTTTTTGATATAAATATGAACTTGATTGAACAAAACATGCATGTATTGTATAACATAATGTCCTAGGATTGTCATCTGATGAAGATCATCAAAGGTTAGTGCTGCATTTAGCTGTGGTTTGGGTTTATGTGACATTATATGCTAGCTTGAAAAATGGGAGTCTGATTATTTCTGGCTGGGTACTCTGACATAATCTAATGTTTTGCTTTCGTTGTAAAGCCTTTTTGAAATCGAACAGTGTGGTTAGATTAACGAGAGTCTTGTCTTTAAAATGGTGTAAAATAGTCATATGTTTGAGAAATTGAAGTAATAGCATTTCTAAGGTATTTGAATATCGCGCCACGGGATTACACTGGCTGTTGAGTAGGTGGGACGCAAGCGTCCCACTGGCCCAGAGAGGTTAAAGGATGTTCTTTTTCAAACCAAATCTCTTTTTGATGTAAATGACTCCTTTTGATTTCATGTTTTTGAGAAACTTACCGCAAATCACTTCCTCATCCTCGTTGTGTAGTATGGGGGCCTTAAAAAAGCTAAGGTCCCCAAAACAGCCCAATACGTCCATTTAGAAATGGCAAAGCTCGCAGTATAGTGATGCAATTCTTTAGATGTTGTACACATTCAATTGTGTCAATCCAAACTTTATCCGCAAAGTTACATTCCCTTTTGCGTGACTTGAGCCATTTCCCCTATCCAGCTGTTCCATTGTCTGTGTAGCCTGCTGCTACAGGTAACTGCAAAAATAAAGGAAACGCCAACATAGTATCTTTATAGGGCGTTGGCCCACCACGAGCCGCCAGACAAGCTTCAATGTGCCTTGGCATAGATTCTACAATTGTCTGGAACTTCCTGTGTGGAAGCACCCCCATGCTTTCAATATACTTTGTATCCCTTATTTACTCAAGTTTTTCCTTTATTTTGGCAGTTACATGTAGAATGGACCGAGGTATCGCTTGAGTCGCAACAAAATAGAATTGAACATTGCGGATAAAGTTTGGAATAACATTTTCCCCATTCCTCCTCCCAACACCAGGGCCTGCTCCCCTCCTTCTCCCAACAGTTGAAGATGTCGTGCCCAGTTGATCACCACGATAATTGCTTCAAATGAACCTAAACTATACCAACAAGAATTTCACATGTATAACAACAAATTAAATAAATGAAGTGAAGTATGATGGGGAGAAGGGGTGAGTTGATGAGCGAGGGGATGTGAACAACGCAATTTTTTAAATTTTGTTATAAAAAGGAGCTGGTTCCTCGAGGCCCAGCAGTTCTGGTGTTAATCAGACTGTTGTTGAAATGAATGGGAGTGGTCAGGGAATAGTGTTAAATTGGGATACCATCAAGTGCAGCTTTATTAAAAAGCAATTTTCACCGCTGGCCGGTATGTTTCCCCTGGCACCGCATTGTCTGCAAGGCCCTCAGTCTGTCCACCTTGCTGTATGAAAAACTGTGGAAATAGTTTATACATGTAGCTCAACAATGTAGTCACATCTTGTGCGTTGTTACTCCACAGATTGCAGTGGTGATATGGCCCTGTGTGCCCCACCTCTACACCCCTCCAGGGAATGAGGTGGTGTGTTTCCACCAAACATTACCTTACACTTTCTGAAAGCAGGATTTGTTTCAATGTAGTAAAATCAGCTAGTACCGTAAGCTGTACCAAGGTAGAGATATTTCTGTAGACTTCATCAGGGTGGAGTTTTAAACGCTCAATCAAGCACAATTTAGTTTTCATGTCCAAAGCTCTGGGGCTTTAGAATACAGAATGACAGGAATGCAGGTGTCTTTCATGTAGTACAGATGCAGGATATTAATTTGACAATTTTCTCACTGTTTGAAAATAATCCTTCAGCAACAGGAAATGTGTATTATAATTAATGGCAATTTGTGTGGGGGTTGATACATTTTTAGTTACAGCAGATCACGTCTGACATTTTAAAGTGGAAGTTACAAACTTTAGAAACCTTTTTTAAACCTTAAATACGCTACAAGTTTGAATTTCCTGCAACAGCAAATTCAAATGAAATTAACATCCCACATCTGTACATAAGGTTCTACTCTCTCTGTAAGTCTTATTCACAACATTTATTTAGCTGGAGGCTGACATCTGAGCTGATCAGTTCATTATTACCTCATTCTCTCCTTTTCCAGGTATTTGATAGCCTTTAGTAAGTGAGAATAACATGCTGGCTGTGATGGCTCCTGCTGATTTTCAGAAATGGAACCCTATTCCCTAGAGTGTATAGTGCACTACTTTATTAGCCAGAAGAAGTAGTGCACTATAAAGTAAAATGGGGTGCCATTTCATAAGCAGCCATGGTTAGTTGTACAGTATGTGGAGGGGTCTGATTAGGCCTAGGTTGCTGGAGTACACTACATCCCATCTGACAAGCAGGACCATTTCATGTCCTCCTCACTATATTGACGTTGGTGCTCTTTCCCACCGTTTCTGTCCTCACCTACTGTGACTGGGCTTCTTGTCGCCTGACTATCTTTTACTGCGTCTCAGAGGAGTTTCAGAAATGACTGTGATGTGCAGTAGATCCGTTACCAGAAGACACCTAAAACCGACCCATCGGCCACCTCTCTGGCAGTTATGTTTGAATTGAGCACATTTGACTTTCAAAATTGGGTTGTTGGTGCTAGTGTTAAAATCCACACATCAGCAGTGTTTCAGGTTGTGGTGGCTAACCCCCAAAGGGTTAAAAGCTGAGGTGTACATTAGAAGGAATGATGAGTAAGTAGGTGATCAAATTCACAACATATCAGTTACTGTCCATCTTTCAGCTGAATGCAGCAGTTTGATTTGACCTCCTCATACTCTTCCTCCTGAATTTGTTTCTTTGGTCCTCGTGCTATCCTTGAAAACTGACATTTGAGTATGATCTTGTGTTATATGAAATCACTATCATGCTCTTTGTTTCTGCTTTTCAACTTATGCTGTCTTGTGGTGACTGAGGCTTGATTCCTATTAAGTAATGCTCATTCATTTAACCAGTCATAATGTCCTGATGGTTAGCTGATGGATAATTATCCGACATGTTGAGCAGTGTGTTCATTCTCAAGCACTGCCTATTAAAGAATGGCATATGGCCTACTGCGAATATCAGGGCCAATAAATATCTAGTTGTAAGCATTCTGCTTCATAGTAGAATCTCTATGGGATAATACTGCTCTAGTTTAGTGAAGCTGCTGACACTATTAGTGACGCTGCTGAAAATAGTCAGACCCCTTGACTTTTCGCACATTTTGTTACGTTACAGCCTTATTCTAAAATTGATCAAATAAAATCCTCATCAATTTACACACAATACCCTATAATGACAAAGCAAAAAACAGCTTTTTGAAATGTTTGCCAATTTATAAAATAAAAAAACATACCTTAAGTATTCAGACCCTTTGCTGAGAGACTCAAAATTGAGCTCAGATGCATCCTGTTTCCAATGATCATCTTTGAGATGTTTCTGTAACTTGAATGGAGTACACCTGTGGTAAATTCAATTGATTGGACAATATTTGCAGTGTTGACCCTTCTTTTTCAAGACCTCTGCAATCCGCCCTGGCATGCTGTCAATTAACTTCTGGGCCACATCCTGACTGATGGCAGCCCATTCTTGCATAATCAATGCTTGGAGTTTGTCAGAATTTGTGGGTTTCTGTTTGTCCACCCGCCTCTTGAGGATTGACCACAAGTTCTCAATGGGATTAAGGTCTGGGGAGTTTCCTGGCCATGGACCCAAAATATCGATGTTTTGTTCCCCGAGCCATTTAGTTATCACTTTTGCCTTATGGCAAGGTGCTCCATCATGCTGGAAAAGGCATTGTTCGTCACCAAACTGTTCCTGGATGGTTGGGAGAAGTTGCTCTCGGAGGATGTGTTGGTACCATTCTTTATTTATGGCTGTGTTCTTAGGCAAAATTGTGAGTGAGCCCACTCCCTTGGCTGAGAAGCAACCCCACACATGAATGGTCTCAGGATGCTTTACTGTTGGCATGACACAGGACTGATGGTAGCGCTCAACTTGTCTTCTCTGGACAAGCTTTTTTCCGGATGCCCCAAACAATCGGAAAGGGGATTCATCAGAGAAAATGACTTTTCCCCAGTCCTCAGCAGTCCAATCCATGTACCTTTTGCAGAATATCAGTCTGTCCCTGATGTTTTTCCTGGAGAGAAGTGGCTTCTTTGCTGCCCTTCTTGACACCAGGCCATCCTCCAAGTCTTCACGTCACTATGCGTGCAGATGCACTCACCTGCCTGCTTGCTGCCATTCTTGAGCAAGCTCTGTACTGGTGGTGCCCCGATCCCGCAGCTGAATCAACTTTAGGAGACGGTCCTGGCGCTTGCTGGACTTTCTTGGGCGACCTGAAGCCGCCTTCACAACAATTGAACCGCTCTCCTTGAAGTTCTTGATGATCTGATAAATGGTTGATTTAGGTGCAATCTTATATCCTTGCCTCTGAAGCCCTTTTTGTGCAAAGCAATGATGACGGCACGTGTTTCCTTGCAGTTTGACAGAGGAAGAACAATGATTCCAAGCACCATCCTCCTTTTGAAGCTTCCAGTCTGTTCGAACTTAATCAGCATGAGAGTGATCTCCAGCCTTGTCCTCGTCAACACTCACACCTGTGTTAACGAGAGAATTACTGGCATGTCAGCTTTCCCTTTTGTGGCAGGGCTGAAATGCAATGGAAATGTTTTTTGGGATTCAGTTCATTTGCATGGCAAAGAGGGACTTTGCAATGAATTGCAATTCATGTGATCACAATTCATAACATTCTGGATAGAGGTCGACCGATTTTGATTTTTCAACACCGATTATTGGGGGACCAAAAAAAAGGCCGATGCCGATTTAATCAGCCGTTTTTTATTTTTTTATTATTTTGGGGGGTAATAATGACAATTACAACAATACTGAATGAACACTTATTTTAACTTAATATAATACATCAATAAAATCAATTTAGCCTCAAATAAATAATGAAACATGTTCAATTTGGTTTAAATAATTCAAAAACAAAGTGTTGGAGAAGAAAGTAAAAGTGCAATATGTGCCATGTAAGAAAGCTAACGTTTAAGTTCCTTGCTCAGAACATGAGAACATATGAAAGCTGGTGCTTCCTTTTAACATGAGTCTTCAATATTCCCAGGTAAGAAGTTTTAGGTTGTAGATATTATAGGACTATTTCTCTCTATACGATTTGTATTTCATATACCTTTGACTATTAGATGTTCTTATAGGCACTTTAGTATTGCCAGCGTAACAGTATAGCTTCCGTCCCTCTCCTCGCTCCTCCTACCTGAGTTCGAACCAGGAAGACATCGACAACAGCCACCCTCGAAGCAGCGTTACCCATGTAGAGCAAGGGGAAAAACTACTCCAAGTCTCAGAGTGAGTGACATTTGAAACGCTATTAGCGCGCACCCGGCTAACTAGCTAGCCATTTCACCTTGGTTACACCAGCCTAATCTTGGGAGTTGACAGGCTTGAAGTCAAACAGTGCAATGCATTGCGAAGGGCTGCTGGCAAACGCACAAAAGTGCTGTTTGAATGAACGCTTACGAGCCTGCTGCTGCCTACCATCGCTCAGTCAGACTGCTCTATCAAATCATAGACTTAATTATAACATAATAACACACAGAAATACGAGCCTTAGGTCATTAATATGGTCGAATCCGGAAACTGTCATCTCGAAAACAAAACTTTTTTCCTGTCAGTGAAATATGGAACCTTTCCGTATTTTATCTAACGGGTGGCATCCCTAAGTCTAAATATTCCTGTTACATTGTACAACCTTCAATGTTATATCATAATTACGTAAAATTCTGGCAAATTAGTTCACAACGAGCCAGGCGGCCCAAACTGTTGCATATACCCTGACTCTGCATGCAATGAACGCAAAATGACACAATTTCACCTGGTTAATATTGCCTGCAAATCTGGATTTCTTTTAGCTAAATATGCAGGTTTAAAAATATATAGTTCTGTGTATTGATTTTAAGAAAGGCGTTGATGTTTATGGTTAGGTACAGTCGTGCAACGATTGTGCTTTTTTTGCAAATGCGCTTTTGTTAAATCGTCCCACGTTTGGCGAAGTCGGCTGTCTTTGTTAGGAAGAAATAGTCTTCACACAGTTCGCAACGAGCCAGGTGGCCCAAACTGCTGCATATACCCTGACTCTGTTTGCAAGAGAAGTGACACATTTTCCCTAGTTAAAAGAAATTCATGTTAGCAGGCAATATTAACTAAATATGCAGGTTGAAAAATATATACTTGTGTATTTATTTTAAGAAAGGCATTGATGTTTATGGTTAGGTACACATTGGAGCAACGTGTACCTAAGCGATTATATGCAATGCAGGACAGGCTAGATAAACTAGTAATATCATCAACCATGTGTAGTTAACTAATGATTATGATTGATTGTTTTTTTATAAGATAAGTTTAATACTAGCTAGCAACTTACCTTGGCTTCTTACTGCATTCGCGTAACAGGCAGGCTCCTCGTGGAGTGCGATGTAAAGCAGGTGGTTAGAGCATTGGACTAGTTAACCGTAAGGTTGCAAGATTGAATCCCCCAGCTGACAAGGTAAAAATCTGTCGTTCTGCCCCTGAACAAGGCAGTTAACCCACCGTTCCTAGGCCGTCATTGAAAATAAGAATGTGTTCTTAACTGACTTGCCTAGTTAAATAAAGGTCTAAAAAATAAAAATGTAAAAATCGGTCAAATCGGCGTCCAAAAATACAGATTTCCGATTGTTATGAAAACTTGAAATCGGCCCTAATTAATCGCCCATTCCGATTAATCGGTCGACCTCTAATTCTGGAGTATATGCAAATTGCCATCATACAAACTGAGGCAGCAGACTTTGTGAAAATTAATATTTGTGTTATTCTCAAAACGTTTGGCCACGACTGTAGATTGAGAGGGAAAATCAATTTCATCAATTTTTTAAAAGTTTTTAACAAAACAAAATGTGGCGGAGTCAAGGGGTCTGAATACTTTCCAAATGCACTGTATGTGGGATACATTAATCTGTTATGTGTTGTTCTTATATTTTCTCTGTTCACATTAGCTCATGAATTCTCTTTTTTCAGTTGTGAATATCTGTAGATATCCTAGGCTGCATGACCCGCAGCGATAAGGTAAGACTCAATGTGCTCAAGATTATGCAGGTTGTTTTGAAATCCACTGCTCCTACTGTTAACCAAAGCTTCAGAAACATGGTTCATACCTTTATATGGCTTCGGCCAACACCTTTCATTAAATGGCGTCTCCATCTCCACACATTTGCAAAGAATCTACTTAAAAGGGTAGTTTTCTTATGTTTCCAGACTTGTAAAGCCACAAAGTGGCATATATTATTGTTCATATCATAGTGGTGTTCGTGAGTGTTGTTTAAACACCACATGACATCCGTACCTTTAATCCCATCACCGTTGGTGGCCCCAGGAGTGTCACGTTTGCATAGTCAGAGGGTAGTTGGGCAAAGATTGGCCCAAACATTGCCTGGTTGCCGAGGAGACCTGTGGAAGTGGAGCGTAAAAGAGTGCGTGGAAAGAGTTAACAGAGCATAGCAGGAAGACAGTCCAGATCTCTCTCTCTTTACTGCCCTCTCCCCCGCTCTCCCTCCCTCTCTGTCTCTCTGTCTGCATGTTTCCCACCCCTCTCGATGGCTGACTATTTCATAGGTACAGTCACACTTGTTCTGCATCTTTCTCTGCACCCACACGCACCCATGTTCTCCACTTGTGCTCGGTGATATTCGCTGTGTAGCTGCAGAGTTCCTCTCTGTGATGTGTGGGACATACTTTTGGTCCTGCTAGCTGACTGTGGTAATAGTTTGGATCTGCTTAGCTGACTGTGGTAATAGTTTGGTCCTGCTAGCTGACTGTGGTAATAGTTTGGTCCTGCTAGCTGACTGTGGTAATAGTTTGGTCCTGTTAGCTGACTGTGGGAATAGTTTGGTCCTGCTAGCTGACTGTGGGAATAGTTTGGTCCTGCTAGCTGACTGTGGGAATAGTTTGGTCCTGCTAGCTGACTGTGGTAATAGTTTGGACCTGCTAGCTGACTGTGGTAATAGTTTGGACCTGCTAGCTGACTGTGGTAATAGTTTGGACCTGCTAGACTGTGGTAATAGTTTGGACCTGCTAGCTGACTGTGGTAATAGTTTGGACCTGCTAGCTGACTGTGGTAATAGTTTGGTCCTGCTAGCTGACTGTGGTAATAGTTTGGTCCTGCTAGCTGACTGTGGTAATAGTTTGGTCCTGCTAGCTGACTGTGGTAATAGTTTGGTCCTGCTAGCTGACTGTGGTAATAGTTTGGTCCTGCTAGCTGACTGTGGTAATAGTTTGGTCCTGCTAGCTGACTGTGGTAATAGTTTGGTCCTGCTAGCTGACTGTGGTAATAGTTTGGTCCTGCTAGCTGACTGTGGTAATAGTTTGGACCTGCTAGCTGACTGTGGTAATAGTTTGGACCTGCTAGCTGACTGTGGTAATAGTTTGGACCTGCTAGCTGACTGTGGTAATAGTTTGGTCCTGCTAGCTGACTGTGGTAATAGTTTGGTCCTGCTAGCTGACTGTGGTAATAGTTTGGTCCTGCTAGCTGACTGTGGTAATAGTTTGGTCCTGCTAGCTGACTGTGGTAATAGTTTGGACCTGCTAGCTGACTGTGGTAATAGTTTGGACCTGCTAGCTGACTGTGGTAATAGTTTGGACCTGCTAGCTGACTGTGGTAATAGTTTGGACCTGCTAGCTGACTGTGGTAATAGTTTGGTCCTGCTAGCTGACTGTGGTAAAAGTCAGCAGCCAGCCTCCACTCCGGATGCCTCCACACACACTAGGAGAGGAGAGCTGTGTAGCTGAGGCTGTGGACCACAGCCCTGCTTGTGTGTACTTGTGTTTCTCCATGGCTGTGGGTGCTGTACTTCAATGCTGACTCTGCAACTGGTTTCACAGAGCAATTAACTCTCTCTGGATGTATGGTGCTCACAGTGCTCGGCTACTCGGTGCGACTTGATTCTGAAATGAGTTGGAGGAGCTGTGGGTATCTGAGTTTTTCTGAGATGAATGAAGTCCTAGGGTTCTATGACAGATTTAATTTGGAACCCTGTTCAAAGCTTTGAGTTTACGGAGATATAAGCTTAGTTTAGGAGTAGCGCGAGGATTAAGTGGTTCTAGACATGTATAGCCAAATGATCTATATTACACCTCAGTTTTCCCCACTGTGTGTCGTTAATACCATCTCCACAGCAGTAGTTGCTGTGTTGTGTGGGTCATTAGTGTTGTGGCTGGTGGTCTGAGTGAGAAAGGGAAAGAGAGGGGAAATTAAGGAACTATAAATATGTTGGCTGTCATCAGAACGCTGCTGAGTGTCCTATCCTCTGGGTACCAATAAAGGAAATGTTCACTTGGTGCTCACTAATGGATCTCAATGACCTTCTCATCTCTATGTACTAAAGTCCTGCGGATGTTTTGTCATAGCTCTCTGTGGTGTCCACTCCTGTCATGGTCAATCAGTGCAGCAGCAAGGCCACCAGCTCTCAGGGCTAATGGATCTCTGATTGAACTATCACCATAGTAGTAGCAGCTTTTTTGTGGTTAAGAAAACATTCTAGAAAACTGTAGTGAAGGTAGTTTCTTCATTTATGCATTAATTTACACACACACACGTTCAGTTGCCTTCATTTCCTTAGTTTATAGATCTGGAAGATTAGTTTATCATCTTGAGAAGGAATGATCAGTAAAAGAAAAGACTTGAGAGATGAGCCAATTGTGTGGTGAGACTGGACTCGGATGAGTGGCCACCTTTCCTGTTTGGTTTTGCTTGAGTTCGTAGATAAGTAATCAAAGTTGTGCCTTGGATATCTGCCAATTCTGGCTGTGTGAGATGTTTATTGGTGCTCAGTGACAGCATAATCACTACGGCAAATATCTGACTGGGGTGATTTGTGAAGGTTGTTTTCAGTCTCGATGAAGACTGTGCTGTTGCTTGGGTTGTGCCTGCCCTAGCTTTCACATTTGAAGCTATTGTACTATCAGCTAAGTGTTTATTTAATACATTTGTTTTAATCATTTGTCATTTAGCAGACACTCTTATCCAGCGGGACTTACAGTAATGAGTGCATACATTTTTCATACTTTTTTCTGTACTGGTCCCCGGTGGGAATCGAACCAACAACCCTGGCGTTGCAAGCGCCATGCTCTACCAACTGAGCTACATGGGACTGTTACACTACTAAGAATCCCGTTGTACCTCTTGTGCACTTGGTCCCCTTGCGATGAATAAATAGCCTAGTTTGTACGATGCTTTGGGATCATTTCATTACTTCTCAATTAGGCAGAAGTCATTTACTTTTATGGTGATATTCAATGTTGGAAGCATATGTTCTGGCTTATTTCCACAGCCAGGAGAAATTCATATCCTAATAGCTTTTTACAGCTGGTTTGTGTTACACTGTTTGTTGCACTCAATTTGTAAAAACAGATCCATATATTATAATTACTTACAATGGATAATTGCCTAAATATGGGGCATTAGTTGAACAAGGGAAATTAGTTGTAATTTTCATATTTAGAGCTCTAACCTCTCCTGAGGGAAGGCAGTGGTTTCCTACTCGATCAAATAGTGGTTTCCATAAGTTTTCCAGGATGCTAGGTCGAAAGCTCAGATCATTAGCAGCTCAGGTCTGAAAGCTAATTTCCTGCAATTCTATCCATTTTGCTATGGGGTTTGGTTCTGTGTATTTATATGCTCTATTCTTGACGTAGCTCACTCTAATATATCTACTACTGTACATATTCTTATATCTTGTGTAGATTTATCCAGAGTAGATTGCATTTGGATTACTTTTACAGTGCTATTTGGGTTGTTAATTACATTTTTTCAGACATTTCTTTAATTTCACACTTTGGATTATGTTTGTTTTGTGTTGCTAGGCATTACTGCACTGTTGAGAGGTAGAAACACAAGCATTTCGTGGCACCTGCGATAACATCTGCAAATCTGTGTACCCGACCAATAAACATTGATTTGATTTTAGAAAAAATACATGGCCTTACTGAAGAGCTCAGTGACTTTAAACATGGCACCATCATAGGATTCTACATTTCCAGCAAGTCAGTTCATCAAATTTCTGCCCTGCTAGAGCTGCCCCAGGCAACTGTAAGTGCTGTTATTGTGAAGTGGAAACGTCTAGGAGCAACATTGGCTCAGCCGCAAAGTGGTAGTCCACACAAGCTCACAGAACGGGACCGCCGAGTGCTGAAGTGCGTAGGATGTAAAAATAGTCTGTCCTCTGTTGCAACATTCACTACCGCATTTCAAACTGCCTCTGGAAGCAACGTCAGCACAAGAACTGTTCGTCAGCTGGGGTAGCGTAAAGCTTGCTGCCATTGGACTCTGGGCAGTCCGACAGACATCTGGGTTTGGCGGATTCCAGGAGAACGCTACCTGCCCTAAATGCATAGTGCCAACTGTAAAGTTTGGTGGAGGAGGAATAATGGTCTGGGGCTGTTTTTCATGGTTTTGGCTAAGCCCCTTAGTTCCAGTGAAGGGAAATCTTCATGCTACAGCGTACAATGGCATTCTAGACGATTCTGTGCTCACAACTTTGTGGCAACCATTTGGGGACGTCCCTTTCATGTTTAAGCATGACAATGCCCAGTGCACAAGGTCCATACAGAAATGGTTTGTCGATCGGTGTGGAAGAACTTTACTGGCCTGCACAGAGCTCTGACTTCAACCCCATCGAACACCTTAGGGATGAATTGGAATGCTTACTGCGAGCCAGGCCTAATCACCAAACATCAGTGCCCGACCTCAATGCACTTGTGCCTGGAAGCAAGTCCCCACAGCAATGTTACAACATCTAGTGGAAAGGCTTCCCAGAAGCAGCAAAGGGGGATCAACTCCATATTAATGCCCATGATTTTGGAATGAGTTATTCCACATGCAGGTGTCCACATACTTTTGGTCATGTAGTGTATTTTTCGTTCTCTTAACCTTGCCAGGGTAGAGCCTTTCCTTTTGATTGTGTGTGCTCTTGCCAAGAAGATCAATTGAGTTTTGCAGTGTAGAGCCCTTTAAGCACTTTTTAAGAGCCCTTAATGGTATTTGTAGTGAGAACCATGCCAGACTGAAATAGATCAGGAAGGTTAAGGAGGGTCATTTCAAGGCTGACCTGACAGAAGAGTGAGGTTAAGCTACTGCCTAGACTCTCTGGAAGTAAGACAGGATCTTCACTCTTTTTATGAAGGCAAATGTTTATTTTTAGTGAGAATTTGACACTACCAGCAACATGAAACAACATAAAAACCTACTAAATGTAATGACAATGAATATATCCAACAGTGTTGGGCTGGAGCAGACTGTTAGTTGGTGGTTGCTTATTTTTCACTTGGTTGATGTCATTTAACTACCTACAAAAATGCTTTGTTTATCTGTCTTCTGTCTATCTGTCTTCTCTCTTCTACTATGAACAGTGTTGCCATAGCTTTATTCAATGGCTGAGAAACCAACACGTTTCTGGGCAGACATCACATTCAATTCCCATGGACTCTGTTGATGTGAAAATATTTAGTGAACAACATGGCGTCATTGAATTGCCTGTCTAAGCCTCCCTCAATTCATAAAATGCCAGTTGTTGGAAAATGGTAAGACACAAGGTCACATGTTGTTGTGGGACTGAAGCTAACGGCTATGAGCCGTTGTGTGTCGAGGTTTACATGACGTGGTTAGGCTAAGTGTTTCCTAAAAGAGATCAATTACATGCTCGGTAAATAAGTGATGTCGTGCTGTTGACAGGTTTCACATTTTTCAGAGGGGTGCAAGGAACTGAAGTGTTTGCCGGAATGTTCCATCTTTAATTATTCTTTTCTAGTATTAATCCAATGAATCAACTTTTCAAATCAGGAAGCAAAAGTCAATAGCTCTATACATTTTCCAAGGGAATGTAGTTATGTGTTCATGTGGCTTTAACTATCAGAAGGTTGTCTAAGTATTGCCCTGAAGTGAAACCATGAGGTTTATGCCTGATGAGGACTCTGGGGGAGGGAGGGGGGAGGGGGGGGCTGTGTAGCTGCAGGCCTCTGCCTCACACAGTCATGATCACACCATCACGCTCTCACTCTCTCACACTCACACACAGCTGTCTTCTTGCTAGTGGTTTTCAATTTACTGGTATGGCTGTTGGCTGGGTCTGGGTTAGAGGCCACTAGGACAATGCCCTTGCTGCAGCTGGCTGGCACTGGAACAGTCGTTTGTCACCTTCCAGGCACTCCCATGCCATCAGGGCCATTGTGCTTTCCACAGGGCGTCACAGTCAACTTGTATAGCCTGGGCAGAAACCCAGTGGCCTGTACCTGCACCTGTCAGGACTGGGAAGCAAGCCAAGCAGAGAGACGTCTTCTGGAGCTGAAGCCTTTCGGAACTGGCGTTTGAAACTGGAATGTGTCCTGTGTGTTCTCATTCCAGCTAGCAGCTGCAGTGATGAGGCTTGAGAGGAATCATGAGTAGGAGGATTATGTATAACTACAGTTGAAGTGGGAAGTTTACATACACCTTAGCCAAATATATTTAAACTCAATTTCTCACAATTCCTGACATTTAATCCTAGTAAAAATTCCCTGTCTTAGGTCAGTTAGGATCACCACTTCTTTTTAAGAATGTGAAATGTCAGAATAATAGTAGAGTGATTTATTTCAGCTTTTATTTCTTTCATCACATTCCCAGTGGGTCAGACGTTTACATACACTCAATTAGTATTTGGTAGCATTGCCTTTAAATTGTTTAACTTGGGTCAAACATTTCGGGCAGCCTTCCACAAGCTTCCCACAACAAGCCTCCCCCGTTTTCCTCCAAACATAACGATGGTCATTATGGCCAAACAGTTCTATTTTTGTTTCATCAGACCAGAGGACATTTCTCCAAAAAGTACAATCTTTGTCCCCATGTGCAGTTGCAAACCGTAGTCTGGCTTTTTTATGGCGGTTTTGGAGCAGTGGCTTCAGCCTTGCTGAGGGGTCTTTCAGGTTATGTTGATATAGGACTCGTTTTACTGTGGATATAGATACTTTTGTACCTGTTTCCTCCAGCATCTTCACAAGGTCCTTTGCTGTTGTTCTTGGATTGATTTGCACTTTTCGCACCAAAGAACGTTCCTCTCTAGAAGACAGAACGCGTCTCCTTCCTGAGTGGTATGACGGCTGCGTGGTCCCATGGTGTTTATACTTGCATACTATTGTTTGTACAGATGAACGTGGTACCTTCAGGCAGGCGTTTGGAAATTGCTCCAAAGGGTGAACCAGA
Organism: Salmo trutta; assembly: GCF_901001165.1. Taxonomy (NCBI): domain Eukaryota; kingdom Metazoa; phylum Chordata; class Actinopteri; order Salmoniformes; family Salmonidae; genus Salmo; species Salmo trutta. The sequence goes on from NC_042968.1 coordinate 29,863,592, forward strand.
CTTGTGGAGGTCTACAATTTTTTTTCTGAGGTTGCTTGTGTTATGCACAAAGTAGATGTCCTAACCAACTTGCCAAAACTATAGTTTGTGAACAAGAAATGTGTGGAGTGGTTGAACAATGAGTTTTAATGACTCCAACCTAAGTGCATGTTAACTTCCGACTTCAACTGTATCTAGAACATGACAGAGTGTTGATTTCCCTCTCTTTAGGATAAAATCCATGCTGCTGTGTCACTGATGGGACTGTCCCACATAGTGAAAGACTCGAGGGACAGAATGTAGCCTGTAGAATATTGTGTTGTAAGTCATAGGAAATGATCAAGTGAGCTGAAACTGAAAATAAATAAAATATGTAGGTTGTGTAATGCTTTGAATGTAATGTATTGAATAGTGTATACACAGTACTCTATATGGATAATATGTACAGTATCTTTTAAGGTATTCACACCCCCTTTTCCACATTTTGTTGTGTTACCGCCTGAATGTAAAGTGGATTAAATAGAGATTTTTTGTCACTGGCCTACACACAATACCCCATAATGTCAAAGTGGAATCACGTTTTTAGAAATTTGACTTGTTGACATGCTCTCCTCTTCCCTACTGTATTGAAATGAGTTAAAATGAAATGCTGAAATGTCTTGAGTCAATAAGTATTCAACCCCTTTGTCATGGCAAGCCTAAATAAGTTCTGGAGTAGAAATTTGCTTAAGTTGCATGGACTCACTCTATGCACAATAATGGTGTTTAGCATGACTACCTCATCTCTGTACCCCACACATAAAATGATCTGTGAGGTTCCTCAGTCAAACACCGATTCAACCGCAAAGACCAGGGAGGTTTTCAAATGCCTTCACCTTTCAGCACTACAATAACCTATAACACAAGGCCAAATCTACACTGGAGTTGCTTACCAAGAAGACGGTGAAGGTTCCTGAGTGGCTGAGTTAGTTTATGAAAATCTATGGCAAGACCTGAAAAAGGGTTTTCTAGCAATGATCAATAACTAGAGCTTGAAGAATTTAGAAAAGAATAATGGGAAAATGTTGCACAATCCATGTGTGGAAAGCTCTTAGAGACATACCCAGAAAGTCTTACAGCTGTAATCACTGCCAAAGGTGCTTCTACAAAGTATTGACTCAGGGGTGTGAATACTTACGTAAATGAGAGATTTCTGTTTCAATGTCAAATTTGCAAACATTTCTAAACTTGTTTTTGCTGTGTCATTATGTATTGTGTGTAGATGGATGAGAGGGGAAAAAAGGTTTTTAATCCATTTTGAATTCATGCTGTAAAACAACAAAATGTGGAATACCTCTATGGGTATGAATACGTTCTGAAGGCACTGTATTTTACCCATTTTGATGGAATTGTAAGTGCACCTACAGCCTTGTAACGCCTACATCCCACCTACACTATTGTCTACAGAACAGACTGGTAGTTCTATTCTTTTGTGAGATCTTCCTGTAGGGAAGTCGGTGGTCGCATTTTTTCAAAATCAGATTTTCTTGAGCGTCTCACGAATTCCTCTGTTTGGAAGAGTGTCCAGGTTGCATCCCAAATGCACCCTATTCCCAATTTGTTGCACAACTTTTGACCAGAGCCCTATATCCCCGGTCAAAAGTAGTGCACTAAATCGGGATGTGGTGCTATTTGGGACGCTACCCAAAGCAAGCTGTGTGTTCCAGGGAGATTGATGTGTGCTGTATGGAGATGTTTATGCCTAGGCAGTGAGGCAGGCAGAGAGGCAGGCTTGACGAACACCCACCCAGAACCATAGAGGTCTGTATAATGACTCACTTCTGAGCTTGGCTCATCTAGTGCTTTAGCCCCTGCTGCCTCCAGCTGACATGGAGATATAGTGGAGTGTAAAGAGGATCTCACACAGGGCGAACCAGAAGAGGTGTGTGTGTGTGTGTGTGTGTGTGTGTGTGTGTGAGATTGTGTAGTTATCGACAGTGCTTGCTCACACAGCATGTTTCAGGAGGTCCAGGGGGGGTAAGTGCAAATGCTGCTGTCATGTCTGCTCTGGCTCAGCCCTTCGTTGAGTGGCCGGTTCAGGAGCTGAGATTTATGCCTGATGCCTTTTACTTCCTGTTGTTGCTGTCCTTTCAAAAAGCTTTCACAACCTTCTTATGACTGCAGGGAAACAGTCTAAGCTGGTGAAACAGAAACATGAAAACCATAACTGTTCTGTCCCTGAAAAGCCCCTCACAAGGGATTTTACCAGACATGACTAGTAATCAGACTACATGTATGCAGTGCTACATCATAAAACCCACGGTTGGCCTGTCATTTGATATCTGCACCTGACATCATAGGGGACTCCCTATTCCGGTTTCCCTGCATTGTAGCTGGGTTTGATCATGTTCCTCCTTGTGCATAATGTGCTAAATGTTGTGGGTGGAGAGTTGTGTGGGTGAGTGACCTCCTGGTTCTGTATAGGGGTTTGGTCTTGGAGAGAATGTGTCATTCAGTATCTGCAGGGTATATTCTACTCACTCACTGCTCCAAGCTGACTGCCTTTCCTTTTTGATGGGGTTCTACTGCCTCCGCTGAGAGGTCTGTTGCGGTGTGGGTATATTGACTGTGTGTAGTTGTTCGCCCTCTCTCTTTTTTGTATTGAAAATGTCAGGGCAAAGATTACTGCAAGCAGTTTATGTAACCATGGCAACCAATGACTGAAGGGACATGTTGGAAATGTGGCCTGTCAGTAGCCATCAGGCTGCAGGAGTAGAGGACTAGGGGTAGATTCCAAGTATTTTGTTTTGGACCGGGAGAGGCTAAGCTGGTCCTAGATATGTTCCTGCAGGCAGGCAGCCTTGGCTCCATGGAGTGTCCAGAGACAGTGGGTTGTGAAGATGAGGGAGGCTGTAACCAATAAGTTGATAGATGAGGCTGGAGATGGCCTCGGTCTTGCTCCTTCTCTAGTTACCCTCCAGCAGGTCTGTCTGGGGTCAGAGGCTCCTCTCCTCTCTGGGTGAAACCTTACCTCTGTGTTTTATGCTGCTGCCTACTGACACGGACCTCCTGACCCCAACACACACACACACACACACACACACACACACACACGTAATTCAGCGTCGCCCACTGTGTACTGGAGAGAATCCAGATGCCGTGCTAATGAGATTCATGTGAAGTTGATAAATCACCAAGTAAACCAGGCAGCAGGGACACCACACCACCTAACTTCTGCAACAGTGTGTCTTTTGATTGCACATAGTAGGTTTGCATGTGTGGTACCCATGCATTAAAGCACTGGCATACTGTATCTCTACCACACCTACAGACCTGGTCCTCACACACCGACCAGCCTTTGGTGTTTCTTAGGACTTTTAATACACAATTCTGTACACAAGCACAAGTAGGCCTGTGTCCACACACTCCATCAAACTAACATGGCCCATCCTGTTTAGTCTGAGAAACTCATGTATGTTTCTGTAATCATTCATGTGGGGACTGGCTGCATGGAGAAGATGGTCTGACATCACTAACCTATTTATTATCCACAGGCGCTCCATGTAAAATGGATGGATCATAGTCTCCTACATGCTCCGGGAATGCATTAGAACCTTTAGCCTCAGTTTATCAAGAAGATATTTAAGAAGCCTGCTGCGTCTCTCACTGTTAGCTTCGCACCAGATGTTGCTCTCTGAGTCGTTTTTTTACCACGTCCTTCTCCCCAAACAAATCCATCTCACTTGCAGCAGGCTAATTTGAGTTCATCATGGTTGAACGTAGAATTGGCCAAAGGGATTACATTTTTGCAAAATGAAACTTGATCAAATCTGAGGCAGATGTGATTCTATTCCAACCTTCATTGTGTTAACCCGAGGCCATGTGCTGTTGTCGAGCCAACCTGACGGTCATATGATGAGGCTATATTGTATTGGTGGACACACACACTCACACACAGTATTGTATTTGCGACCACATTGATGTGTTCTGTCCGTGTATTGAATGTCCATCCCAGTGGCCCTCCAGTGTTGTAGTCTCCTATTGGATTGGAGACCATGTTACAGTAACCAGGCCTGGGGATTCCCAGCAGGACCAGGCTCATTCATTCATCTATTGAACTACATGGTCTCTCTCTATATACTCTATCCTCCTTTCTCTCCCTATTTCTCTCTCTCATCTTTCTCTCTCTCTCCATCTTTCTCTCGCTCTCTCCCTCTTTCCATGCTCTAACCCTTTTCTCTTTCTCTGTCCATCCCTCTCTCTTCTCTGTCCATCCTTCTCTCACTCCCGCTAAAGGAAGTGGTTCAGATTTCACCTTGGGTTGTTTTCCTTACAATGTTTTGTTGTTGACCTGAAGTATGCTTCAGATACTCTTCTGCTCTCCTTTATTAGACATTGAGATGTATGATAAACGTGAATGAGGTGTGAGGCTGTGTGTGCACAAGAGGGTCTTTCTCCTCTCTGTCAGACCGCTTGGCTGGAGGTGACCTTGGTAGTGCGGAACAGGCAGAGGTGTTTGCCTTTACCCGTCTCTGCCTGCCTGCCTTGGGTGTCTGCAGCCCTTATTGACTGGTGTTAATTGAATGGATGTGGTTTGGAGGACAGGACAAATGACAGGTGGCTATAGAGGTGATGTCACACAGTAGCAGGGAGTTAGACATGGATATGGGGTGATCTGGAAGCCAAGGGCTTAGCCTGCTCACACATGACCATAAACATCATCCCATTTACTTGCCTACTGTAAACCTAATAATCTGAACATTATCATAAAGCTATGCCATTATTCTACCTTGTCATTTAACTGTACATTGTAGTTTCTATATTCCTTTCTCCCACAGTGGGTTTGCTTTTCAGTGTACTGGAAGGTGTTTCAAAACCTGACGAGATCTCAGAAAATCCTTCCTCGTCTGAGGGAGAGAATAGGAAGGATAGCAGGCTGGTGTGGTAATCCATGTTTGATAGCAGGGCATCCTCTCGTTAGCCTGCCGCAGTCATCTCATGCCAAGCGTATTCTTATGACAAATATTTGTATTTATTATTGCAATAATCAAGACCTAGTTGTGTAAATGATGAGTGATGGTTTGGTTGTTACTAAGAACATTAATTGTCAGTTCTCCCGTTTGATGCCAGCCATTTCATGTTTTAAGGCTCCCTCTGGCAGCCTAATAAAGAGAGATGTTTCAGTTTATTGCAAGTGAAGAAAAGAGCCAAATGTTTTTTCTCAGGGCTAGGAAGTGTTCACAGCCAAACCTGACCTGTAAAATCCACCAGACTTCATTTAAATTGTATTTGTCACATGACTTTAACGTGAAATGCTTACTTACAAGCCCTTAACCAACAATGCAGTTTTAGTAAAAATATTTACTAAATAAACTAAAGTAAAAAATAAAAGAGCAACAATAAAATAACAATAACGAGGCTATACAGGGGGTACCAGTAATTCTAATTGAGGTAGTATGTACATGTAGGTAGGGGTAAGTAAAGTGACTGCATAGATAATAAACAGCGAGTACCAGCAGCGTAAAAAAAGAATGTGGCGGGGGTCAATGCAAATTGTCCGGATAGCCATTTGATTAGCTGTTAAGGCTTTGGGGTACAAGCTGTTAAGAAGCCTTTTGGATCTAGACTTGGCTCTCTTGTACAGCTTGCCATGTGGTAGCAGAGAGAACAGTCTGACTAGGGTGGCTGGAGTCTTTGACAATTTTTAGGGCCTTCCTCTGACACCGCCTGGTATAGAGGTCCTGGATGGCAGGAAGCTTGGCCCCAGTGATGTACTGGGCCGTACGCACTACCCTCTGTAGTGCCTTGCGGTCGGAGGCCGAGCAGTTGCCATTCCAAGCAGTGATGCATCCAGTCAGGATGCTCTCGATGGTGCAGCTGTAGAACCTTTTTGAAGATCTGAGGACCCATGCTAAATCTTTTTAGTCTCCTGAGGGGGAATAGGTTTTGTCATGCCCTTTTCACGACTGTCATGGTGTGCTTGGACCATGTAATTTTGTTGGTGATGTGGACACCAAGGAACTTGAAGCTCTCAACCTGCTCCACTGCATCCCCATCGATGAGAATGGGGGCATGCTCGGTCCTCTTTTTCCTGTAGTCCACAATCATCTCCTTTGTCTTGATCACGTTGAGGGGGAGGTTGTTGTCCTGGCACCACACGGCCAGGTCTCTGACCTCCTCCCTATAGGCTGTCTCGTTGTTGTTGGTGATCAGGCCTACCACTGTTGTGTCATCGGCAAATTTAATGATGTGTTGGAGTCGTGCCTGGCCATGCAGTCATGAGTGAACAGGGAGTACAGGAGGGGACTGAGCACACACCCCTGAGGGGCCCCTGTGTTGAGGATCAATGTGGTGGATGTATTGTTACCTACCCTTACCATCTGGGGGCGGCCTGTCAGGAAGTCCAAGATCCAGTTGCAGAGGGAGGTGTTTAGTCCCAGGGTCTTTACCTTATTGATGAGCTTAAAGGGCACTATGGTGTTGAACGCCGAGCTGTGGTCAATGAATAGCATTCTCACATAGGTGTTCCTTTTGTCCGGGTCGGAAAGGACAGTGTGGAGTGCAATAGAGAGTGCATCATCTATGGATCTGTTGGGGCGGTATGCAAATTGGAGTGGGTCTAGGGTTTCTGGGATAATGGTGTTGATGTGAGCCATGACCATGTGAGCCATGACCAGTCTTTCAAAGCACTTCATGGCTATAGACGTGAGTACTACGGGTTAGTAGTCATTTAGGCAGGTTACCTTAGTGTTCTTGGGCACAGGCACTATGGTGGTCTGCTTATAACATTTTGTTATTACAGACTCGGACAGGGAGAGGTTGAAAATGTCAGTAAAGACACTGCCGTTGGTCAGCGTATGCTCGCAGTGCACGTCCTGGTAATCCGTCTGGCCCTGTGGCCTTGTGAATGTTGACCTGTTTAAAGGTCATACTCACATCGGCTGCGGAGAGCGTGATCGCACAGTCTTCTGGAACAGCTGGTGCTCTCATGCATGTTTCAGTATTGGTAAATGCAGTTAGATAGTCCTATATAGGGCTGTGGCGGTCACAACATTAATCAGCCGGTGATTGTCAAGCAAATAACTACCGGTCTCACGGTAATTGACCGTTAATTAACATAAACAAATTTAGCGTCACTTGGCTTCTATACAAGCATCTGATGCAGAACTTTGGTCTATAAGAAGTCTAATAAAACCATGTAATATAGCCTCCACCTTCACAATAAATACATTATTTATTTTAGACAGCTCTAAAGAAACATGATATGAAGAAAATGTTGTCTATTTCAGAAGAACAGAATAGTGTGCTCTGAGTTGTCTTTATGTTAGGTCCTGGCTATGCCATATGGCTGTGGGCTACACTAGTTCATTTAGCAGACAAGATTTGATTAGAATTCCATGGCATTATTTTAGATTATTTTATAGTATCAAATTTTATTTGTCACATACACATGGTTAGCAGATGTTAATGCGAGTGTAGCGAAATGCCAGTGCTTCTAGTTCCGACCATGCAGTAATATCTAACAAGTAATCTAACCTAACAATTTCACAACTACCTTATTCACACAAGTGTAAAGGAATGAATAAGAATATGTACATAAAAATATATGAATGCGTGATGGCTGAACGGCATAGGCAAGATGCAGTAGATGGTATAGAGTACAGTATATACATATGAGATGAGTAATGTAGGGTATGTAAACATTATATGAAGTGGCATTGTTTAAAGTGGTTAGTGACACATTTATTACATCAATTTATCCATTATTAAAGTGGCTAGAGTTGAGTCAGTATGTTGGCAGCAGCCACTCAATGTTAGTGATGGCTGTTTAACAGTCTGATGGCCTTGAGATAGAAGCTGTTTTTCAGTCTCTCGGTCCCAGCTTTGATGCACCTGTACTGACCTCGCCTTCTGGATGATAGCGGGGTGAACAGGCAGTGGCTCGGGTGGTGGTTGTCCTTGATGATCTTTTTGGCCTTCCTGTGACATCGGGTGGTGGTGTCCTGAAGGGCAGTTAATTTGCCCCTGTGATGCGTTGTGCAGAACTCACTACCCTCTGGAGAGCCTTATGATTATGGGCGGAGCAGTTGCTGTACCAGGCGGTGACACAGCCCGACAGGATGCTCTAGATAGTTTTTGGTGACAAGACAAATTTCTTCAGCCTCCTGAGGTTGAAGAGGCACTGCTGCGCCTTCTTCACCACGCTGTCTGTGTGGGTGGACCATTTCAGTTTGTCCGTGATGTGTACGCCGAGGAACTTAAAACGTTCTACCCTCTCCACTACTGTCCCGTCGATATGGATAGGGGGCTGCTCCCTCTGCTTTTTCCTGAAGTCCACGATCATCTCCTTTGTTTTGTTGACATTGAGTGTGAGGTTATTTTCCTGACACCACACTCCAGGGGCCTAAACCTCCTCCCTGTAGGCCGTCTCGTCGTTGTTGGTAATCAAGCCTACCACTGTAATGTCGTCTGCAAACTTGATGATTGAGTTGGAGGCGTGCATGGCCACGCAGTCGTGGGTGAACAGGGAGTACAGGAGAGTTCTGAGAACGCACCCTTGTGGGGCCCCAGTGTTGAGGATCAGCGGGGTGGAGATGTTGTTACCTACCCTCACCACCTGGGGGCGGCCCGTCAGGAAGTCCAGGACCCAGTTGCACAGGGCGGGGTCGAGACCACTATGGTGTTAAATGCTGAGCTGTAGTCGATGAACAGCATTCTTACGTAGGTATTCCTCTTGTCCAGATGGGTTAGGGAAGTGTGCAGTGTGATTGCGTCGTCTGTGGACCTATTGGGGCGGTAAGCAAATTGGAGTGGGTCTAGGGTGTCAGGTAGAGTGGAGGTGATATGGTCCTTGACTAGTCTCTCAAAGCACTTCATGATGACGGAAGTGAGTGCTACGGGGTGATAGTCGTTTAGCTCAGTTATCTTAGCTTTCTTGGGAACTGGAACAATGGTGGCCCTCTTGAACCATGTGGGAACAACAGACTGGGATAAGGATTGATTGAATATGTCCGTAAACACACCAGCCAGCTGGTCTGCGCATGCTCTGAGGACGCGGCTGGGGATGCCGTCTGGGCCTGCAGCCTTGAGGGTTAACACTTTTAAATGTTTTACTCACTTTGGCTGCAGTGAAGGAGCGCCTGCAGGTTTTGGTAGCGGGCCGTGTCAGTGGCACTGTATTGTCCTCAAAGCGAGCAAAAAAGATGTTTAGTCTGTCTGGGAGCAAGACATCGTGGTCCGTGACAGGGCTGGTTTTTCTTTTGTAGTCCGTGATTGACTGTAGACCCTGCCACATACCTCTCGTGTCTGAGCCATTGAATTGTGACTCTACTTTGTCTCTATACTGACGCTTAGCTTGTTTGATTTATTTGCGGAGGTAATAGCTACACTGTTTGTATTCGGTCATGTTTCCGGTCACCTTGCCCTGATTTAAAAGCAGTGGTTTGACCTTTCAGTTTTGCGCAAATGCTGCCATCAATCCACAGTTTCTGGTTGGGGAATGTTTTAATAGACACTGTGGGCACAACATCACCGATGCACTTGCTAATAAACTCGCTCACTGAATCAGCGTATTCATCAATGTTGTTGTTCGACGCTATTTGGTACATATCCCAGTCCATATCCCAGTCCATGTGATCGAAGCAATCTTGAAGCGTGGAATCCAATTGGTCGGACCAGCGTTGAACAGACCTGTGCACGGGTGCTTCCTGATTTAGTTTCTGTCTATAGGCTGGGAGCAACAAAATGGACTCGTGGTCAGCTTTTCCGAAATGTATGAAGAATACAATTGAACAAAGCTGAATAAAATATAAATTATATTTTCTCCAAATGATTTGAGGGAGTGTGCACATGCGGCTATTCTGTGTTGATCGGTTAACAAAGAAATAGGTACTCTTATATGCTTAATTTAGTTATACATGTAGCTTTAGTTCTTCAAAAGTTGGGCTATATGTTTATATTAGTAATACATTGTAAGACTGCCTGATGCGAATCTAATTCTAATTTGAAAAAAGTTGCATGAAAGGCATGCGCTCTGCTTTGTTTTATGCGCAGGCTGTATACACTTCATCAGTCTCTCATTCCCAATTGGACAAGCAGTTGATAATGCTTCAAATTTCCCAGCAGCATTCCCTTTGTGTGGCCCTTTGTGTGGCCCTAATGCCCCCTAAAAAAATCTGTGCCTTTTGCGGCCAGTGGCCTTGGTGCCCTTGGGCTGAATAAAATAATGATAATTCCCTTCTCCCTGAGTGCTGTGTCCTACGAAGCACCTCACGCAAATGGCTAATCCATCATGTGATTGGGTCTTTCTCACAGGCTACAAGTGAAGACAGACACATGCCGAGGTGCATATTGAAGATATTGGAATAACTGTCCACATTTACTTTTCGTCAGCCAACAAGATGAGCAGGCCTAACGAACAGTAAAGGCATTAGCCTATGTCAATCTGATATCACCCATAGTACAAAATTTGACCTATTCTGTGAGATAAATAAATATTCCAAACATAGACTGGGACAGTTGTGGGATGCGATTAGATATCAAATTAATACAACCACTAGCATCAAAAAAACTTTTACGCAATGAGGCTGTTTTACGTGAGAGTGAATGTTCCATTAGCAGGAAAACACCATTATCAAAAGTGACCGCAAATGCGATTATGCATGTAATGCTTGTTATTATTAAAGTGCATTTTTATTGTGAACATTAATATCCCCAAACTTGAAACTCACTCGATGATATATATATATATATATATATATATATATATATATATATATATCATCGAGTGAGTTTCAAGTTGTCAGGTAGGGTGGACAACTTGAAACTATATATATATATATATATATATATATATACTGCTCAAAAAAATAAAGGGAACACTTAAACAACACAATGTAACTCCAAGTCAATCACACTTCTGTGAAATCAAACTGTCCACTTAGGAAGCAACACTGATTGACAATAAATTTCACATGCTGTTGTGCAAATGGAATAGACAACAGGTGGAAATTATAGGCAATTAGCAAGACACCCCCAATAAAGGAGTGGTTCTGCAGGTGGTGACCACAGACCACTTCTCAGTTCCTTGCTTCCTGGCTGATGTTTTGGTCACTTTTGAATGCTGCCGGTGCTTTCACTCTAGTGGTAGCATGAGACGGAGTCTACAGCCCACACAAGTGGCTCAGGTAGTGCAGCTCATCCAGGATGGCACATCAATGCGAGCTGTGGCAAGAATGTTTGCTGTGTCTGTCAGCGTAGTGTCCAGAGCATGGAGGCGCTACCAGGAGGCAGGCCAGTACATCAGGAGACGTGGAGGAGGCCGTAGGAGGGCAACAACCCAGCAGCAGGACCGCTACCTCCGCCTTTGTGCAAGGAGGAGCAGGAGGAGCACTGCAAAATGACCTCCAGCAGGCCACAAATGTGCATGTGTCTGCTCAAACGGTCAGAAACCGACTCCATGAGGGTGGTATGAGGGCCCGACGTCCACAGGTGGGGGTTGTGCTTACAGCCCAACCGTGCAGGACGTTTGGCATTTGCCAGAGAACACCAAGATTGGCAAATTCGCCACTGGCGCCCTGTGCTCTTCACAGATGAAAGCAGGTTCACACAGAGCACATGTGACAGACGTGACAGAGTCTGGAGACGCCGTGGAGAACGTTCTGCTGCCTGCAACATCCTCCAGCATGACCGGTTTGGCGGTGGGTCAGTCATGGTGTGGGGTGGCATTTCTTTGGGGGGCCGCACAGCCCTCCATGTGCTCGCCAGAGGTAGCCTGACTGCCATTAGGTACCGAGATGAGATCCTCAGACCCCTTGTGAGACCATATGCTGGTGCGGTTGGCCCTGGGTTCCTCCTAATGCAAGACAATGCTAGACCTCATGTGGCTGGAGTGTGTCAGCAGTTCCTGCAAGAGGAAGGCATTGATGCTATGGACTGGCCCGCCCGTTCCCCAGACCAGAATCCAATTGTGCACATCTGGGACATCATGTCTCGCTCCATCCACCAACGCCACGTTGCACCACAGACTGTTCAGGAGTTGGCGGATGCTTTAGTCCAGGTCTGGGAGGAGATCCCTCAGGAGACCATCTGCCACCTCATCAGGAGCATGCCCAGGCGTTGTAGGGAGGTCATACAGGCACGTGGAGGCCACACACACTACTGAGCCTCATTTTGACTTGTTTTAAGGATATTACATCAAAGTTGGATCAGCCTGTAGTGTGGTTTTCCACTTTAATTTTGAGTGTGACTCCAAATCAAGACCTCCATGGGTTGATAAACTGGATTTCCATTGATTATTTTTGTGTGATTTTGTTGTCAGCACATTCAACTATGTAAAGAAAAAAGTATTTAATAAGATTATTTCATTCATTCAGATCTAGGATGTGTTATTTTAGTGTTCCCTTTATTTTTTTGAGCAGTATATATAAAAATCTGCGAGTGAGTTTCAAGAAAAAAAAATATATATAAAAGCGATCACAGCATCTATCTTAAGGCCATCAGACTGTTAAACAGCCATCACTAACATAGAGGCTGCTGCCAACATACTGACACAAATCACTGGCCACTTGGATTTAATAAAGGTATCTCTAGTCACTTTAAATAATGCCACTTTAATAATGTTTACATATCCTACATTACTCATCTCATATGTGTATATACTCAATTTCATACCATCTATTGCATCTCTATGCCGCACAGCCATTGCTCATGCATATATTTAATGTACATATTCTTATTCCATCTCTTTACACTTGTGTGTATAAGGTAGTTGTTGTGAATTTGTTAAATTACTTGTTAGATATTACTGCACTGTCGGAACTAGAAGCACAAGCATTTCGCTACACTCGCATTAACATCTGCTAACCATGTGTATGTGACCAATAAAATTAGATTTTTGTTTTATTTGCCAGTTAGGCTCTACACCCCTTGTAAAGCGGTTTAATGTGCTTAATTTTAAGAAGTTATTTTGCCACTTTAGTTGTGATACAAACCTTATCAAAACATATAGGCCTATGGGCTAGGCTAAATGAGGTGTGTGACTATGATTTTTAAATAAGTAGCCAAAAAAATTATGCTGGGCATCATTCACAAATGATAATATATAATTCACAAGCTAATGTTGTCATCCATCAGACTACTCTTGATTTAATCTTGTCTTTACATATACTAAATAACGTGTGAAATTTGTTTTGATTTAAAATGGACCATTATCATGCACCCATCTTGAAACAGGCGGGGAAAAATACATGTCATCTATGCACTTCAATAGCAAATGTAAAAATGTTTAATGCCAGCTAGGTAGGCTATACTCCTGTTGTAAAGAGAAGCAATGTACTTAATATTAGAAAAGTTGAGAAATAAATATAGTAGGCCTAGCCTATAGAAAGCTGATTGGATCCTCTTTTTAATAGAGGGCACCACTGTTTTCTCATGCAATTGCATAGCCTATAGAAATGTTGCGCAACATGATCTCATGAAGTGTTTGATTTGATTTTCGATCACATTTGCATTGTCAGAGTGATTAGAAGGACAGTAGAGTGCAGAGTACCAGGCAGTTAACAAGTTTGGTAAGCTACTAATGACCATCAGCAGCATCAGAGCTTGGAGGAGACTAATTATCGTAACTAAACAGTCTTGGAATTTGACTGCCTTCATGACTCCTGACCACCGGTGTGGCGGTAATACGGACACCGTAACAGCCCTAGTCCTATAAATTGTTGGAGAGTGATTTCCTAACTTGAGCAGGTTGTTCTGGTCAGTCCGGGAGGTTCTATATGAGGTAGGAAATCCTCCCCTTACGCTGTCAAATCACATTTGATTTGTCACATACACATTTTTAGCAGATGTAATTGCAGGTGTAGTGAAATGGTTGTAGGTATATGTCTAGGTATATAGACTGTTGATTAGACTTGAACCCTCAGAGTGCGTATATCAACCAGGTGCAGTTATTTCTCCTTGTCAGAGTAATATGCAGGATATGTTCTCTGTCGTCTCTGAGTGGCACATGGCTTATTTCTCTGTCTGGGTTACAGATAAATTGAGTTTCAGGTTGTCTGAGTGGCTGCACATTCTGCCCGCTCAGTGAGACAGACAGATGGCAGTGTTCTTCTCACGTTGTTTAAATCCAGATACAAGACATGACTTCAGTTTTGACCCCCTTCGTTTTTTCCCAGACAACAGATGGACTGTATTTGAAAACTTGTGAATTTGTCATAGGCTCTAACGCACAAGAATGAATTCTGTGAAATATTACTAATGCGATGTGGTGACGTCTGTGTCTTGGCTTCATGGAAAATAACTAAGTAGTTCTATTTCCTTTGTTCTCATCCACATCTTATACTGATCTCACCTTCCATTCTCCCCAGGTGTAGACGTACCCCCCACAGTGCCCGCCAAGATGGTGGCCTTGTCCCTGAAGATCTGCGTCCGCCGGTGCAACCTGGTGAAGACCATGCAGTTTGAGCCGTCCACGGCCGTCTACGACGCCTGCAGAATCATCAGAGAGAGGGTTCCTGAAGCCCAGACTGGACAAGGTACAGTCACAAGACACAGACATACAAGCGACTGCGGTCACATTCAAATTCCTTTATAGACCATCCTTCCTTAACAGGTGAAAGCAAGGGCACCATGTGGCTTTCATCTGTCCATTCATGTCTCAGCACTGATTACTTCAAGGAAGGGAGGATGCACTTTGGAAGAATTAGAATGGTACCTGCCTCAACGCTAGAAACAAGGGCTTAGAAATGCATCATTCATTCTATTGCTAATGGTAACTTCTATTCCTATTGTCTTCCAGCCTCAGACTACGGTCTGTTCCTTTCTGATGAGGACCCCAGGAAAGGCATCTGGCTGGAGTCAGGAAGGAATCTGGATTATTACATGCTGCGGAACGGGGTAAAAACCTACCTAAAGTATACCTACAGTAACCCTTAGTAATCTGACAAGTCCTATCCTGTAGCGAGGGTTCTCTACTGTAACGAGGGTTCTTTGTAGTTGTTGCCATGGAGAAAGTATTTAAAGTATGAGATGTATGGTGGTGTTGGTGAATGTTGACAGATCACATACACACACTTACACTATTCTTGATTGAAGTCGGTCCTCAAAGATCACAAACATCAAACGTGTTCATAGGATGCGTTTTCCATTAGCATTTCCTCTCTAGACAAGTGCTGTGTGTTTAAAAGCAGGGTGAAGTACCAGGCCTGTTGGAATGACAGAGTATGTAGTTCAGAGGAAAACCTTTTTCATATTGCTGTGTGTGAGAAATGAGAGAGTTGTGGGGAAGGAATAGGCAACCGTTAAATTAGATTTTCTGCCCTCCGTTCATCCCTCTCTCCTTCGACTGGCTAATGTTTGATCACTCGCTCTACTTTTCGCCACATTCACAGTTTATCTTTTGCTCTCCCTCCCTCTCAGGATATCCTTGATTACAAGAAGAAACAGAGGCCATTGAAGATCAAGATGCTGGATGGAGCTGTGAAAACCATCATGGTGGACGACTCCAAAACAGTGGGAGAGCTGCTAGTGACAATATGCAGTAGAATAGGTGAGTGGTCCATTATTTGTAAAACACCTCTCATAGGAAAGCTAGTGAGTTGAGGTTGTCTCAAGGTGATGATATGCAGTAGAATGTGAGTCTACTTCCTTTTGTACCACAATTAATTCCTCTTAACAATTAACCTGGATTACATGATTTGTTTTAACACCTGTCATAGGAGAGCTAGTGGTTTGAGGTTGTCTGAAAGCGTTTCCCTGTGATTTCAGGAATCACCAACTATGAGGAGTACTCTCTGATCCAGGAGGTAATGGAGGAGAAGAAGGAGGATGGGACAGGCACCCTGAAGAAAGACAGGACTCTGCTCCGAGACGAGAGGAAGATGGAGAAACTCAAAGCCAAGCTTCACACAGACGACGACTGTGAGTTTAGGCCAACTTAACTTATTATTTTTAACTCCTAGTGAAGCATAGGGCCTCAGTTGAGGCTAAACATCTCTAGCAGATGCTCTTATCCAGAGCAATTGGGTGTTAAGTGCCTTGTTCAAGGGCACATCAACAGAATGTTCACCTTGTCAGCTTGGGGATTCGAACCAGCGGCCTTTCGGTTACTGGCCAACGCTCTTAACCATGAGGCTACCTGCCATCTCTACAAATTGCCACTGGTTCTGGGAACATGTTGATGCTGAAGCCAATTTAATTTCCCTTATGGTAATTTTTTTAATAATTTAACCAAGTTGATCATTTGAGCCAAATATGTTTTGAATAAAGTTAGCAGTAACAGGATTATTTAGTTAGCTAACTTGCATCTGCTATCCTTAAGTATTGCTCTGTCGTCTGTTCTGAAAATACATTTTGATACATCTGCGTGTTTCATAAGAGTTTGGAGAGAAGCAACATTATTTCCCGGTTATTGATTTGACAGACATTTTTGGTTAAGGTATTATTTTAATAGTGATTTGAGTTGGATACTGTTATCGCACATCAAATTGTATTTTCCTCTTTTTTCCTGAGCAGTAGTGTCCATTTCTCATGTGCTGTAGGCAATAGACGTCTGTCTTGGCCTGCTGTGAAGTGTTCAGTCATACAGACCATGGACAGGGCAGCTCCTCTCCAGCCTCTAGATATTGGCACATCCATCAAACTGATAGGCAGCTTTACACCACTACTGACATTATCTCTACCCTCCTTCAGGGGAACACTGACGCCAACATGGATTTTGGTTTTACAAAATATTGAGTAACCCCTTGGGTTGACTATAATGGGAGAGAATTATGGTTAGATTTGAAGTTTATTGAGAAGGTCAGAATCTGTGCATTTCCGAGTTAATATCAGTGTGTGTGTGTGTGTGTGTGTGTGTGTGTGTGTGTGTGTGTGTGTGTGTGTGTGTGTGTGTGTGTTCAGTGAACTGGCTTGACCACAGCAGAACGTTCCGTGAGCAGGGGGTGGAGGAGGCCGAAACTCTTCTGCTCAGGAGGAAGTTCTTCTACTCAGACCAGAACGTGGACTCACGAGATCCGGTCCAGCTCAACCTGCTCTACGTCCAGGTCTGACCCTCACCACGGTCTCTCCTCTCCTACTGCTTTTAACACGTCTCTGTCCTTTCCTCTTCCCTCTCTCCTACTCTTTCTTACTCTCTCTTTTCATCCTTCCCTCCTCAATAACTCTCTTTCACTCTCCCTCACTCTCTCCTGCCCCTCTCCTTACCTCTTTCCTCTCTCATGCCTTCTCCTCTGTTGTACTTGCCCTGCATAGTAGTCAGCAATTAAGCTCTTCACCAGAAACATGCTGTAATGGATGAATGTTGATGGATAGAGAACATCTGTTATTCCATTTTTTTTTGCCTTTTATAATAATAATTGAAGACACACACACACACACACACACACACACACACACACACACACACACACAACCAGAGCTGGTGCTTCACACTCTGATGTGCCTCATTATCACCACCACAATGATTACTGCCTCAAGGTGTGTGTGTGCACGGTTGCATTTGCGATGTATTTTGATGTATGCAGCTGGCATATTGAATTTGTGTTATTGTCAAGTCATGGTGGGACTTGGGACCCTATTCCCTTGTCTGCTGACAGTGTCCACTTCTGTGTGATATATGAGCCTAGTCTTTAAAACACCTCTCCTCTGACCTGCTCTTCCTCAAAAGGACTAAAGCACCACTTCCATTGCTAGTCATGTTGTGCTGTCTGTGTGTAATTACCTGTTGTTGTAGTGTGTGTAAATGGCTGTGAGAGATGGTTCAGCCAGATAAAGGATCTGGTTCAATTAGTAGGTATATGAGACTCAGCAGGCTCTCTGTTCTGGGCTCGTTATTCTCTGTATGAGAGTAGTCTCGATCAGGCTGATGGGCTGTACAACATTAAGGGATCAGGGTTGAGATGAGGTCATTAGAGGTACTAGTGTTAGACGTCTTTTGTTTTGATAGGTCACCATGGTTGGGGTCAGTTCCATCATTTCAGGAAGTGAATTGTTTCCCATTCAAGAATGTAAAGAAAATGGAGTCAGCTGCTCCATATTACTAGTGATATATTGGGTTTCATCTTCATGTCTTACCATTCCAGAATTAAAACATCCTCTGAGAACTTTGAGTGGCGTGTCTCTTATGACGGTGATTATATTAAATGTGTTTTTATCTCTCTCCCAGGCACGAGATGACATCCTAAATGGTTCTCACCCTGTGTCCTTCGACAAGTCCTGTGAGTTTGCAGGGATTCAGGCTCAGATCCAGTTTGGACCGCACATAGAACACAAACACAAGCCTGGATTCCTAGAGTAAGCTTCACTTCCTTCTGAAGACTAACTTTACATAAGGTGAAGGGAAAGTGGGATACCTAGTCAGTTGTACAGCTGAATGCATTCAACTGAAACGTGTCTTCTGCCTTTAACCCAAGCCCTCTGAATCAGGGGAAGGATGATGATGAACATGGTGATGATGATTTTTATCATAAAGGTGATGCTCTTCAATACAATGAAGACATATTGCTGGAAGGAATGTATTACTTCAGGGTACTGATAGAAATCTGTTATTTGTTTTCAAAATACAAATCCTCACCATATTAAATGGGGTTTTGTTGTTGTTTTAAACCAGCACACTTTTCATGGTTTTATGTATGAACTCTCATCCTGTACCTACCTGTAATCTATTTTAGCCTCAAGGAGTTTCTACCTAAAGAATATATCAAGCAGCGGGGGAATGAAAAGAAAATCTTTCAGGTTGGTCCAGTTTGTTTTGAATCTTATACGAGTAGATATTGGGGCGGCAGGTAGCCTAGTGGTTAGAGCGTTGGGCCAGTAACCAAAAGGTTGCTAGATCGAATCTGTTGTTCTGCCCCTGAACAAGGAAGTTAACCCACTGTTCCTAGCCCGTCATTGAAAATAAGAATTTGTTCTTAACTGACTTACCTAGTTAAATAAAGGTTAAATAAAAAACATTGCCATTTTATCTTCAATTAATTTGCTTGTTTCTGAATTAATTATTTATAGCTTTTGGTTCCTATTCTGTCAACTTCTTAGTCCCATACAACTGCTGATGGTCTAAATAAAAGTATAACCCTGGTGGTTCAAGCACTGGAATGCTGATTGGCTGAAAGCCATGGTATATGAGACCGTATACCGCAGGTATGACAAAACATGTATTGTTACTGTTCTTTATGTTTGTAACCAGTTTATAATGGCAATAAGGCACCTCTGGGTATATGGCTCATATACCACGGCTAAGGGCTGTTCTTAGGCACGACACAACGCAGAGCACCCCATCGTGCCTTACTGCTTTAATATATTCTATTCTATTTTCAAACTCACAGGACCACAAGAACTGTGGTGAGATGACAGAGATAGAAGCTAAAGTAAAGTATGTGAAGCTAGCCAGGTCCCTGAGGACATACGGAGTGTCTTTCTTCCTGGTGAAGGTAAGATTGTGTGTGTGAAGCACTAGCAGGTGCAGGAATGAGTGGGTTACAGCTGAATATCAGTAGCTTTTCATGGTGTTGCAACACCAAGGCCTCGCTGAACTCTTTCATATCAGAGGAATGTCTTGGGAGTGGACAGAATCCAATCCCACCTGAGCATTAGGTTTAAGACCAACCAGATGACTGAAATATGCTCATCTGGCTTCTACCAAACTACACGTTTCCTAGCCTGGTCCCAGATCTATTTGTGCAGTCTTGCCAGCAACAACCATAGGAGTTGGCTAGTACAGTACAAATAAGATCTAGTACCAGGCTAGAAAAACTGACCGCATCGTTATTCAGACTCCAGAGTCACACATTCCTAGTTAAGATATGGCAGAGCAACACAAGGCAGTGTGGTAATGATTTGAATGAATTAGACTGAGGAAATATTGCACGTTTCATAGTTTTTGGCACACCCATTAATCTTATGTAGATATGAGCTAAACAAAAGTGTTAGACATATTTCTTACAAATGCTTCATATCTGGATATAGACGTAGAAGTTCAAGCAATACGTAGATGTGATGAACAATAAACCTTTTGCTTCAAACACATCCCACAGAGGTTTATGAGAAGGTAATATAAAGACAAAAGTCATAGTTGATGGATTTAAATGGCTCTGGTTAAGGTGGTAGTGTTCACTGCTTTGCTACAGTTCTATCTTACTCCCATCACCTCTGTCAGGTTCATTATGTTCCTGGAAAGTGACCAACTGTGTGCCTGTGCACTGGAGTGTGGCGTAATGATTACTTCCTTGTGAGTAGGGAGGGAGACAGAGAGGGAGGGAGACAGAGCGCGCGCATCTGGAGAGTTAACTAGTGGCTTCTGGCTGCACCTCTGCCAGGCAGGGTCTGTCCTTTTTACTGCAGACCCCACAGGGAGGTAAGAGGGGCCTCTCCTGCCCCTCACCCCTCCAGCTCCCCTGGTCCCCCCTGCCCCTCACCCCACCAGTTCCCCTGTTAACTCCAGCCCTGTGGCCCTCACTCCTCCAGTTCCCCTGGCCCTCACCCCTCCAGAGCCCATAGAGACCCACTCCACCAGCAAGGCAGTGTTGAGCAACTCTTAAACACTCCTCACCTCTGTCCCTGTGTCACTCCCAATCAACTCTCCTCTCTTCCTCTGATCAGTCAGAAAAGCCACATGAGATAGAGGGAGAAGGACGCCATTTCTATTTTAGGAAAGTGTGAGTGAAAGGCAGTCCAAGATTCTTGATGGATTAGACAGTCCTTAATATATCTTAACCGTTCATGTGAATATGAAATTTAATGAGGTTTTGGATGCTTATTTCACTCTGTTCTCTAATGAAGCTTTGTTGTTTTTTATTTTCCATTGTTTTCTATTGACGTTTGTAATTGTATTAGAAGATTAATAGTATGCATTTGTTGCGTATTTTCCACTGTTTTCTGAGTGTTAGTTGTTGCTTATTCTCCTATTCTTTCCCAATAAGGTTTTGTTGCTTCATATTTCCCATTGTTCTGTCACACTGTTTTATAGGAGAAGATGAAGAGTAAGAATAAGCTGGTCCCCAGGCTGTTGGGGATAACCAAAGAGTCAGTGATGAGGGTGGAGGAGAAGACCAAAGACGTGGTGCAGGAGTGGCCCCTCACCACTGTAAAGAGATGGGCCGCCTCGCCCAAGAGCTTCACCCTGGTGAGAACCCCAGCGTGTGTGTGTGTGTGTGTGGTAAGACTCCCTTCCTCAGTGCTGCTGCCTCCACTTCCTATAGTCCACTAGAAGACTGACGGTGTCCACAGAGACCGCTTGTATATTTTATACGCAAACACCAATCTATTATCTGCTCTCTAACATGTATATCCTTTGTGCTCTGTTTCTTAGGTAGATTACACATAGACTCTCAGTAAATGAAATGTTCATCTGAATGTTTCTCTTCTCATAAACAATTAGTGTGAAGACTCTTTCTTCACTCATTCAATTGTTCAACTTAATTTATTGAACAAACCCCCTTTGTCTTGCCTGCCAATGACTGCCCTTTGTGACTTTACAAAGAGTCAGTGACTAAAGAAATGCCTAATCTAGAAGATCTCTTTTTGTAGACATGCAGTCTTTACCAACACTCAATTGAATTAATCCTCTCTGTGTTGGTACAGTTGAGGAATGTTCCCTCTGTGTCCCAAATAGCACCATATTCCCTTTAAAGTGCACTGCTTTTGACCGGAGGGAATAGGGTGCCATTTGGCATGCAGCCTCTGTACCTTGATACTGAGGAAGCTGTTGAAGTTAAGCTGTACGTTTTGGTGAATGATTTGAAATATATTCATAGACTTTTATTCAACCAATCATGCGCATTCCTTTGTGGGGATCCTTTCATCCATTATCAAACCCCTGTTGGCAGGGCCAGATCAGTTTCATATTCTAAAAGATGATGTCCAGAAATATGACTGTAAGAAATATAGAAGGATATTCTATGAAATGTCTCCTGATATTTAACGTCCGAAGTAATTTTCTTCTTTCCCCACACAGTTTCTTCCATGCAAAGTGTGCCTTTATATGACAATAACTGTAGTTGGTTTAATCTGACAGTGGCTACAGCCTGCTAGCAGTCTGATGTCTAGGCTCCAGCAGCACAATGTCTGGCGTCTGTTATAACTAACTTATTCCATAGGTTCACATTAATCCCCACACACTGAGCCAAGTCCTCTATGTAAACGAATGACAAGCGAAGCCACAGCAGTGGTTGGGATCTTGCTTTGAATATTATTCCAGTAAGAGATGCTGTATACAGTTTTCCATTAGCTGGAGCATTTGTCATGAGCCTCTGTGTGTTATTCCAGTGTGAGATGCAGCGTTTGGCGTTGCTGGCCTGTGTTTGACTGTTGTAGGATTTGATATGGAGCAGTGTGTTTGCCTCTGGTAGGAATGTATAGGATTTGGTATCATCCTCTGTTTGTCTGTCTGTTGTAGGCTTTTGTAATAGTCCAGTATAAAATGCTATATTTGGTATGGACCTCTGCTGTAGGATTTTGGGGAGTACCAGGAGAGCTACTACTCAGTCCAGACCACTGAGGGAGAACAAATCTCTCAGCTCATCGCTGGATACATCGACATCATCCTCAAGAAGGTGAGTGTAGAAAACCCTTTCCCATCATAGCTAGATCTTTCTTGATGATTGATTATCGACTTGTTAAAGTGAAGGACACTGCTTCCAGAAAACATCAATACTCCCATGCATGTCCAAATAGTTATGCCTAAACTTATCTGGCAATCACAATATGTATTGCCTTTTAGAGATAAAATAGCCAGTGTCACCTTTGTGATCCAAATGTCACTTTGTGAATTTCTCTCTCTTTCTCTCTGTCTCTGTAGAAGCAAAGTAAAGACCGTTTTGGTTTAGAAGGAGATGAAGAATCCACCATGCTGGAAGAATCGGTCTCCCCAAAGAAGTATGTGAACTGTTATATAATGCTCAGTAACACAAAATAGCAGTGTCAAATAACATTTCAAAATGAAAAAGAGTGTTTATTTTTGGAGAGGTCCAGGTAGTCTCGCCTGTTTTTGTCTGTTTTCTTCCATTCAGTGGCTAATGAAGCCAACAGGGCCTCAGTCCCATTTTATGTTCCAGCTATAATGTATAGGTCTCATAAATGGTCTTCCCTGTGGCTCAGTTGGTAGAGCATGGTGTTTGCAATGCCAGGGTTGTGGGTCCGATTCCCATTGGGGGGCCAGTACAAAAATTTTTAAAAAATGCATGAAATGAAATGTATGCATCCACTACTGTAAGTCACTCTGGATAAGAGCGTCTGCTAAATGACTAAAATTTAAATGTAAAATGTACACCTGACTGTACTCATGAACATTTCCCCTCAGTGAGGATAGTATTGTTCCTTAGGATCAACTTCCTCTGTTCGAGTTTCTCTTTCTCTTTTCTCTGTTCTCTCCGTCCGGATAAACAACATTTTTATCTGTACTTCCCTAATTACACGCATATTAGTCCCTTTATCTGCATAGAACTGTCGTTAAATAACGTAAGCTGTCTTCCTGTCTAGTCTCAATTGATATTTCCTTTCATGTACTGAGGGAATATTGGCCTTGGTAGTGTCCCAAATGGCTCCATATTTAGTGCATTTCTTTTGACCAGAGCCCTATGTGCCCTGATCAAAAGTAGCACACTAATTAGGGAATAGGGTGCCATTTGAGACGCAGACCTTGTGTTGTTCCCTTATCTGGGCCAGTCAGTGTGGAGGATAGCATAGAGGGCCTAAGGGAAAACGCAGGCATTAATACTGCAAACTCACAGGAAACCAAACCTGGAAGGCTTCATCTGAAGAATAACAGTCTAGTTCCTGGAAGAACACAATGAAGGTTTGATGTCGGCCGTGGTTCCTGTTAGCACCACACACACACACACACACACACACACGGAGTCTGGCAAACAGACACCACCATCCTTCCATAGTTGGTCCACCTGTGGATGGGAAAGGTGACGTTGACGAAATGCTATCGATAATTACGTGATGAACATTAAGTATCACAGATGCCTTTTTTTTCGAATATCATGCACAGACCAAATTTGTCTGTTTGTCTGTGTGTTTCCAGGTCGACGATCCTGCAGCAGCAGTTTAACCGTGTGGGTCGTGTGGAGCATGGCTCTGTGGCTCTACCAGGGGTGATCAGGTCTGGCTCTATAGGAACAGAGTCTCTCAGCATGGGCACCATGCCTTCTGCACAGCAACAGGTCATCATGGGACAGATGCACCGAGGACACATGCCACCACTGGTGAGAGCAGGAATGCAATGTTACATGTTCTCTCACACACTTTCTCTTTCTCACCCTCTTCTTTTGTTTCTCTCTCCACCTTTCCCTCTCTATCTATCTCCTCTTTTTATATGTATCTCTCTCTCCATCTCATATCTCTATACGTGTTTAGTAGATATTGATCATTTCTGTGTGTTTATTCTCTCCAGAGCTCGGCCCAGCAGGCCCTGATGGGGACCATCAACACCAGTATGCAGGCAGTACAGCAGGCACAGGCTGATCTGGGAGAGGTGGACAACCTGCCTCCTCTGGGACAGGACATGGTGTGGAGACACACACACACACACACACACACACACACACACTTGTCTCCACTGGGACAGGACATGGTGAGAGGGACATACAACAGCATACTGACCGTCAGACATGGACAAGCACACTCAGCACTCAGCTAATTTCATGCCCTATTAACTTATAATTAAGTTGTTAATACTCTTAAAACTTCTGATTCAAATTTTTACATTTTATATTGTAATTTTCTGACGTTTGTTTTTAATGCTTAATGGCATGTTTAATGT
Source organism: Salmo trutta (assembly GCF_901001165.1). NCBI lineage: Eukaryota > Metazoa > Chordata > Actinopteri > Salmoniformes > Salmonidae > Salmo > Salmo trutta. The sequence continues at coordinate 29,888,310 of NC_042968.1, forward strand.
ATGTACATAACACTCCTTAAAATAAATGTAACTTCGTCTATGCTCACTCTAGTGCTCTTTCCTCAATGCCATTCTCCCTGCTTCAGCTCCTAGGTCACCATTCATCCTTCAACTCCCATCCTGACTTTCTGATGTTTAATTGTTCTTATTTACTTGTATGTTCTGCAATTCAACTTTTATCTGCCAAGTACCACCTTCATGTAATAATTCTGCTGAACCAGTACCATCTCTCTACTCCAGGCATCCAAGGTGTGGATCCAGAACAAGGTGGATGAGTCCAAACATGAGATCCACTCCCAGGTGGACGCCATCACCGCAGGAACAGCTTCTGTGGTGAACCTCACCGCTGGTACGTGGCTTTGGGATGACTCAGGAAATGACATGCTGTTCAATGGAAGAGCTGAATATTCCAGTGCTGTTGAAGTGACAGTAAAAAGGTTTTGAGCTTACATTTTTACAAGCAGTTTTTTTTCTTCATTTTTACGTCTTGCGGTTTTAAATGATTCACACAACATTTTTCAAGTTAACGATCTGGTTTTCATTACGTGTAAATCTACAGTAATGGTGAACTGTTATCCATTATAATGTGTACTAGTGGGCCAAGCGAGCTGGCAGTATTCTTCATATCATTGGTTTGGTGCCATGCTGAACCAGCCAAGGGACAGTCGGTGCTTCAACCATCTGTTTCAATATAAGGGGACTTCCTGCTCTGTTGTCCAGTAGCAATCAGAGAAGAGTGCTGATATAGGATCAGTTTGGCCTTTAAGGCCATCGTATAGTGAATAAGATGACATGGACCGGGGGTCCTGATCCTGGACCAGCGCTCTGAGATGCTTAATACAGTCCCTGACCCTTTTCCCCTTAAATCTAAACGTCTGGTCATTTCCACCAGCAGTCTCATGTCTAAACAGAATAATCTAATGTGACATGCTGAATTGACTGGCTGAGTGTAACATAGGTACATGTTTATTATGACACATACTGGCTCACTGTACTGCATCCAGAGGACGGCCCAGAAGGGCTTGAGATGGTTAACTTGGCTCTCTATCTCTCTATCGCTTTCTCGCTTTATCATTCTCCTTCTCTATCCTCTCTGCCTCTTTCCATCCCCACTCTTTTTCACTTTCGCTTACTATACTCTATTCACTCTCTCTCTCTGATCTCTCTCTCTTCCCCTCCCCTCCTTCCTCCCTCCCTCTTATAGGTGACCCGACAGACACAGACTACACTGCAGTGGGCTGTGCCATCACCACCATCTCCTCCAACCTGACAGAGATGTCTAAGGGTGTGAAGCTACTGGCTGCTCTTATAGAGGATGACACGGGCGGGAGCAATGACCTTATGGGTGCCGCTAGGAACCTTGCTGGGGCCGTCTCTGACCTGCTCAAGGCTGTGGAGCCTGCCTCCGGAGAGGTGAGACATGGCTGGCGGATGCAGATAACTTGCCTCAACTCTGGTCCAGGAGAGCCAAGAGTGTTTACGGGCTTTTGTTCCAGCTTAGTGCAAAGCAAGCACACTTGAAACAAAAGCCTGCAGATTGGCCTACTGCGGCTTTCCGTGGCCAGAATTTCTATACCCACAATGCTTTAACCCAACACCTGTGGTATCTGAAGAGCACATGAGCTAGCTTCTACACATGATTCAATGTTATAGACTGACTTGGACCTCTCATTAAGTTCCATCGTCCCTGATATAAGGCATTTTATATTCTCTTTATTAACAGAACAAACATCACAGTTTATCTTTTCCCAGTTGTATTGCCTGAGGGTAACAGAAGGCTGTTAGGTTTGACCTCTGATTGGAAGTGTTTATACTGTACTTATCACTAATGCACCACTGGCCTCAATAATACCAACTGAGCTCCTACTGTATTCATATGGTGGCACTCCTCCCAGTTACATGGCTTAATTTGATTAATATTTCCCATTTTTAGGGAGTGTGTGTGTGTCATGTGTTGGCTGTCTATTGTATTCCTGCCCTCATGTCTGAACAGAGACAGGCGGCCAGAGACCGACATCCAGGCAGAACCATAACAAAATATGGCCATTTGAACTATTCACCCTTCCTTTGCTACAGTGTGTTTTGTTCACGTTGAACAAAACAAAGCCTGGTGAGGATAATTCTGTTGTGAATGATTCATCACTGCCATGTTGAATAATGGATTTCACATAGACCTGCACCTGCAGGCCCAGTTCACTACGCTCACAATGTTCTCTTCAAGACCAGTTGGGATAATAATGTTTTGGGAGATTCTGCCTTGACAATATGAAAATACCCTGATGTGGATTCAGAAATACAGTAGCTCATCTAAGCTAGTCTGGTGTGTCGACCTTCTGGGGCTAAGCATAGATGCTGAGCCAGCTGTAATTTAGGTCTACCTACCGTAGACCCCACGTGGGCTAACCCTTGTGCCATAGCTGTACTCTGACTTCCTGTTCCCTCAGCCCCGTCAGACAGTGCTGAGTGCAGCAGGCAGTGTAGGCCAGGCCAGTGGGGACCTGCTGCTTCAGATGGGAGAGAACGAGTCAGACGAGAGGTTCCAGGTAAGAGTCTGTCTATTTTCACTTTTTCTCATTACAACCTTTCACATGCGATTCAGACTCAGCACATTTAGAAGGGTTTTTCTGCAGTTGCACCCAATCTGAATTTCAAGCGTAACTTTTGCTTATTAGAATTTATTCAGGGGGATGGACATAAATAATGGTGTTGACAATTTCAGGAGGTGCTGATGAACCTGGCCAAGGCGGTGGCCAACGCGGCAGCCATGATGGTGCTGAAGGCTAAGAACGTGGCCCAGGTGGCAGACGACACGGTCCTACAGAACAGAGTCATCGCTGCTGCCACGCAGTGTGCCCTCTCCACCTCCCAGCTGGTCGCCTGTGCCAAGGTACAACACTGTAGACCTTTCACACACTCCCACTGACATTTCATCATGATGAGAATGATGTGAGAAGGTAAAAGGTTTGTGGCAGTGCTACGGTGGATAATTCAACAACAGTAGCTATGTTTCTTCCTCTTCAATAACCCCAGGTAAAGTAAATACACTAACTTCAATAATATACACGTAGATGTTCAACGGAAGTGTTTTTGATCTGACATGATTTGTTTGCGTCATCTTTTTTCCTCTTTTGTTTCTCTTTCAACACATTCACTCATTTTTCTCCATCATCCCTTCCTCTCCAGGTGGTGACTCTCACTTTCAGTGCTCTGGTGTTCCAGGAGCAGCTGATCTCGCTCTTCCTCTCCCTCTCTCACATGCTCACTTTCTCCATCTCTCCCTGCAGGTGGTGAGTCCCACCATCAGCTCCCCAGTGTGCCAGGAGCAGCTGATTGAGGCAGGGAAGCTGGTGGACCGCTCAGTGGAGGGCTGTGTCCAGGCCTGTCTGTCTGCCACAGTCGACGGGGAGATGCTGAAGCAGGTGAGCGGAGTTGGGGTCAACTCCATCTCAATTTCAGTACAATTTTCTCATATAGAAGCATTGAGGAACATTGAAATGGGTTTGTCAGTGTACTTCCTGAATTGGCTGAAAGTTGAATTGAAACTGAATTGAGACACATCCTGCAGGTGAGTGCTGCAGCCAGTGTTGTCGGTCAGGCCCTGGGGGACCTGCTGGAGCACGTATGCCACTACGCCTCCCACGGCGAGCCCATTGGTCGCTACGACCAGGCCACTGACACCATCATGACCGTAACAGAGAGCATCTTCAGCTCCATGGGAGACGCAGGTGAGGAGAGGAGGGAAGGGGATTCCCTAGTAGTGGTAGTGATGAAGTCGCTAAATAGAACTATTAAATTAAATGCCAATAAAACTTTATTTAATTGTTTAAATTGATGAATGTTTGTTAATATTTAGATTTAAAGCCTCTTGGTGTATAGAAAGTGTCTGCCAGCTACTCTAAAGAACCTCATTCTGTACTGTACTGTGGCCAACCAGTTGAAGAATGCTGGCTTTCAGCCAACAGCAAATATGTGTGTTCAAGTCACACCTGCCATCAGCCTCAGTTAGTTGTGTATAAAAATGGATTGGAAAAAGACTCATTCTCTCTCCCAGGGGAGTGCTGGCAGATTGGCTTGAGTTCTCGATGCTGGCTGGCAGATGCCTGCAGTTTAAATCCATGTGTTCTTTAATAGAGAGAATAACTACCCATCTCGTCTCCTTGGACTAGCAGGATTTAGTCATACAGTAGCCTAACTTTGTCTGGTTCTCTCGCTCGCTGACTCTCTCGGTGCCTCTCTCTCTCTCGCTGCCTCTCTCTCGCTGCCTCTCTCTCTCTCGCTGCCTCTCTCTCTCTCTCTCTCTCTCGCTGCCTCTCTCTCTCTCTCTCTCTCGCTGCCTCTCTCTCTCTCGCTGCCTCTCTCTCTCGCTGCCTCTCTCTCTCTCGCTGCCTCTCTCTCTCTCGCTGCCTCTCTCTCTCTCTCGCTTGCTGGCTGGCTCGCTCACTGACTCTCTCTCACGCACACACACGTCTCCACCCCCTCTACTTCTACCCATCCCCCTCTTTCTCTCCTCTGTCTCCCCCTCTCAGGAGAGATGGTTCGTCAGGCCAGGGTCTTGGCTCAGGCCACCTCTGACCTGGTGAATGCCATGCGGTCAGATGCTGAGGTAGAAGTGGATGTTGACAACTCTAAGAAGCTACTTGCTGCAGCTAAACTACTGGCAGATGCCACCGCCAGGATGGTGGAGGCTGCTAAGGTACAGTACGTAATAATGTCTTACTTACTGTGCTAAGCTTTCGGTCAACAACAACCTTTGTCAGAACCGGTCTGATGAAGGTCGTTGTTCATTAAAAGCGTGGCACATTAAGCACTGAAACTTGCATCTGATCAAGTGTGCAGAGACCTCTTTTCATTTATTTAGTAAAAAGGGTTTAGAGACATCAAACTCATTCCACAGAGGCCCAGTATCTGCTGGTTTTCACTCCAGCCTTGTACTTGATTGAGGAATTAAGGTCACTGATTAGTAAATAACTCCCCTCACCTGGTTGTCAATCAATCAATCAATCAATCAGATTTATTTATAAAGCCCTTCTTACATCAGCTGATGTCACAAAGTGCTGTACAGAAAACAAGCCTAAAACCCCCAAACAGCAAGCAATGCAGGTGTAGAAGCACGGTGGCTCGGAAAAACTCCCTAGAAAGGCCAAAACCTAGAAAGAAACCTAGAGAGGAACCAGGCTATGAGGGTTGGCCAGTCCTCTTCTGGCTGTGCCCGGTGGAGATAATAACAGAACATGGCCAAGATGTTCATAGATGACCAGCAGGGTCAAATAATAATAATAATCACAGTGGTTGTAGAGGGTGCAACAGGTCAGCACCTCAGGAGTAAATGTCAGTTTGCTTTTCATAGCCAATCATTGAGAGTATCTCTACCACTCCTGCTGTCTCTAGAGAGTTGAAAACAGCAGGTCTGGGACAGGTAACACATCCGATGAACAGGTCAGGGTTCTGTAGCCGCAGGCATGGCAGTTGAAACTGGAGCAGCAGCACGACCAGGTGGACTGGGGATAGTAAGGAGTCATTCGGCCAGGTAGTCCTGAGGCATGGTCCTAGGGCTCAGGTCCTCCGAAAGAGAGGGAGAAAGAGAGGGAGAATTAGAGAGCATACTTAAATTCACACAGGACACCGGATAAGAGAGGAGAAATACTCCAGATATAACAGACGGACCCTAGCCCCCCGACACATAAACTACTGCAGCATAAATACTGGAGGCTGAGACAAGATGGGTCGGGAGACACTGTGGCCTCGTCCGACGATACCCCCGGACAGGGCCAAACAGGCAGGATATAACCCCACCCACTTTGCCAAAGCACAGCCCCCACACCACTAGAGGGATATCTTCAACCACCAACTTACCATCCTGAAACAAGGCAGAGTATAGCCCACGAAGATCTCCCCCACAGCACAACCCAAGGGGGGGCGCCAACCCAGACAGGAAGATCAAGTCAGTGACTCAACCCACTCAAGTGACGCAACCCTCCTAGGGACGGCATGGAAGAGCACCAGTAAGCTAGTGACTCAGCCCCTGTAATAGGGTTTGAGGCAGAGAATCCCATTGGAGAGAGGGGAACCGGCCAGGCGGAGACAGCAAGGGCGGTCTTAATTGAATGGAAACACTAAAAACCTGCACACATTAGGCCCTCCGTGGAATGAGTTTGACTCCCCTGGGTTAAAGCATAGATTCTCCATTATGTATGTACTAGAGGAGTTGTCCAAACGGAAGGTTAATAAAGTAGGTTGTTCTAAAGTAGTATATTACCGATTCGTCCTCTACACAACTAGAGCAGTGAAATTCCTCAAACTCCCTTCCAAGAACCGATGATCTGCCCTGTCTGTTTTTTCCCCATCCTGTGACATTTTCGTTGTCTGCCTGGATGTGCTGGGGAAAAGAGGACCCGGCTGGAGTCCCTAGAGAGAGACGTCTGTTTCTGAATCCCAATCAGAGCAGTGTATGGCCGCAGGAGGATGTCCCGTGTTGTCCCTCAGATCACCATGTTCCCATGAAGTGACCTCTGAGGTATCACTGATTTGTTCTGCTGTTACCAGCTATGGTGGCCTTCCTATTTAAACACCACCAAGAGACTGAGCGGTTCTCACTGACTGGAGGAGGACAGGCATCGCTATGGGGTCTGAAAGAATTTGGCTAGTCTAACCCCTTTCTATGTCATACTTTCTCTAAAAATGGCCCTTTCCAGTGAAAAACTACAGGTTGGAATTCGCAGAGCTGCCAGTGTATTGTTTTTATTTTATTTTTATTTAACCTTTTATTTAACTAGGCAAGTCAGTTAAGAACTAATTCTTATTTACAATTTACGTTGACATGCATTTCATGTATGTTTGATATGGTTATCCAAATGGGGTTGTATTGCATTTGATGACATTCATTCAAACCAGAGCGTTTTCCAGAGTGCTATTTGGGTGCTTCCTGGTTGTCTAGTTAAATATCAGTCTACTTTTTTTCAGGCAGTCCATTTGATTCTTCATCTGCTCCTCAGCCTTACAGACAAGTATTAATGTCCCTGCCATCATGAATGCTAAATGGGGCCATATCTTAAAGCTGGTTAGATGCATTTGATTCCACATTAATCACATTATAGCAGCTATCTTTATCACTATCAATGAAGGATTTGCCCAGCCACTGTTTCCTTGGTAACTGTCAAAGGGGACTGTATTCAACACTACCCCTAGTTGCAGGTAGCCTAGCAGTTAGAGCGTTGGGCAGGTAACCAAAAGGTGAAAAATCTGTCGATCTGCCCTTGAGCAAGGTACTTAACCCTAATTGCTCCAGGGTTGCCGTCAACATTGGCTGATCCCTGGCTGTAACCCCACTTTCAGAGGGTCTTGGAGGGGGGATATGCACAAAAAATATGTATTATATGATGCTAATATAAGCATCATATAATTGATTGATTGAGGGTAGAGAAGACTTTGCTGAGGCATGGAGAAAGGATTGTGTCAGTAGTGGGGAGTCCACAGAAGATGGCAGCTCTTCATTTGGCTTTCTCTCAAAGCTGTGTGCTGAGTAATCTGGACATAAGCCATGTAGTTTAATTTCGGACACTACTCTGTGTTTCATTTCCAATCCCTTTTATTATTAGGATACGATTTATTTTCTCTTCAGTGACAATTTCCGATCACACATAAGTGACAGTTAACCTGGCGTACAGGAAGCAGCAAAAAGTATCAATAATAGCCTGTACTGGGCTGGCTAACATGACACACTGTTATGAAAAAACTGTTTTGCATTTCAACAGTCAATCACATTAGTCCCCTCTACTCTTGAGGAATTAGTACTGTAATGTCTCTTCACATTAGTCTGGGCTTACTGTAAACATCACCTTGGGGCTGTGGGTGGTATGTTTTTAGTGTGTGTGTATTAGTGAGATATAAGATGGCTGCTGTAATGTACTGTAGCGGGTTACATTCAGCAGCAGGTGAGGTGAAGTGCCTGGCTGCTTAATTAACTAAATGGCATGGAGGCTTAGGCTCTAGATTCTCTTCATTCCCTCAACAATAGGACGCACAGAGGCTCTTAGGGATATTGGTTTGTGTGAACTGAACCCAGTCACGTACAATCAGAGACAGCTGGAGAGAAAGAGAGAGGTAAAGAGAGCTGGAGCCAGAGGAGGTGGTAATGAAAAGGAATCTTGACGTTTCCTCATCAACAAGATGTTGATAGATAAACAAAGAAGAGCTGCTGTCATTACAAACGGACATGATTACAGTTGGACTCTAGTACTTTCCCTGGATGCATCTCCATCTGCTCCAGTTTAATGATGGATGAGGTGTCTTCCTTTGTCTCTGTGTGTGTGTCTGTCTCTGGGTGTGTGTGTGTGTAACAGGGCGCAGCGGCATACCCAGAGAACGAGGACCAGCAGCAGAGACTGAGGGAGGCGGCTGAGGGGTTACGCGTGGCCACCAACGCTGCAGCTCAGAACGCCATCAAGAAGAAGCTCATTAACAGGCTAGAGGTCAGTTGGATGGGTCTGGGCTAGGCTGGGCAGAGCCATATATGTACTGTATACCTATGGGTGGCCCGCGAGTTTGGTGCTAAGATGGCGTCCCATTAATGAGTTTGCTAAACTCTGTTTATGATTGGGGCTGAGTAAGCAGGCACTTCCACTTGCTTCTCCTCATCATAGCTCTTGCACTACATACACACCACATTGTCAATCACATGGAAACACCAGGCTTTGAGTGAAAGTCTAGAAATAGTATTTTTTATATGCTTTATTATATGGGGCTTTAGGTTAACGTGTATAGGTGATTACATTACCAGAGCTATTATTTCCAACTGTTGATGTAAACCATGCAAGAACAGTTATATACAGTACAGGACATTACTGAGTGTGTTTGGAGAGCTATAGTGTACACTCTGTACATTCAACTGTTATAGAAACTTCCTTTCCCTTCCTGTTTACATTCTGAGAAGTCGTTGTAGGTTTTCCTTCATATGAAAGTAGAGACCATCCAGTATCACTCTTCGATCGTCATCCTACTAGCCACTGAAATGTAAAAGGAGCATTTTACATATGACTGTTGAAAGCGGCGTGAGGGAGAGCTCGGTTTGTTGTTTTGGAAAGTCTGGTGTTTTGAAAGTGTGTTATAAAGTTTCTTATTATCTAGCTACCTTTTGAGTTTGGATCCCGAGACGCAGTTGGCATCAGTTGCTGGGTCTGCGACTCTCTGTCCGGTAATCCTGCCCACCAAGACCGGTTCTGAGGAGCTATTTGGTGTAGCTGCTTGCTAGCTGCCTATCAAGCTAGCGGGGTTTTCTTGAGGGCTTGAACGCAGCCCGTGGCTGGGATCACAGATTGTCCCGGGCTTGTGGCTGGCAAGATCCCTGCTGTTTGTTGTTTTCAATCTTCCCTGCGACCTGCTCTGTCTGGAACTGCGAGGTGTAACAGTGTGACCTACGTTGCTAGGTACCATGACAAAGACCATAGCCGGCAGGACTACTGTTGAGGACAGTGGTGTCTCTCTGTCACAGGTCGAGCGAACAACAACAAAAAATCTACATACAGTTGTTTCAACAACAAGAAAATGGCTTGTAGTGTTTTGTCCAAATACTGGTGGACTCAACTAATAAAAGAATGGATGACCTGACCAGAGAGGTCCAGGACCTGTAGAACAGTTTGCAGTTCTCCCAGGGTCAGCTCAATGAGTTTAAACAGGAAAAAGGCAAGATGACAGCAATCTGTAAGTCATTGAGAGAGGACATCAGTTCTGTCTGTGATTCCATGATAACGTTGATGGAGAACAAATGATCTTAAGGGACAATCAAGGCGGAACAACATGGTTGTGGACGTAATTGCAGAATTGCCACATGAGACCTGAATGGAGTCTGAGGACAAAGTGAGGGAAATGATCTCGGAGAAACTGAAGATGGCCCACAAGAAGAGTGAGGTGGAGCATGCCCACAGAACTGGAAAACCCACCACCGGCCCAGGTGACAGGCCCGTAGTAGTCAAGTTCTTGAGGTTTATTGCCTTACCTCCCTAATCTTACTACATTTGCACACACTGTATATAGACTTTTCTATTGTGTTATTGACTGTATGTTTATTTATTCCATGTGTAACTCTGTTGTTTGTTGCACTGCTTTGCTCGATCTTGGCCATGTCGCAGTTGTAAATGAGAACTTGTTCTCAACTGGCCTAACTTGTTAAATAAAGGTGAAATAAAAAAGGACAAAGTAGCTGTTCTGGAAAGAGCCAAGAACTTGAGAGGAACGTGTACCTTCCTCAACGAGGACTATCCTGAAGCTGTGCACCAGAAGAGGAAATAACTTATCTTGGCCATGAAAGCTGCCAGAGTGCGTGGGGACATTACTTACATCTGCTATGACAGTCTCGTTGTCCACCCTCCCTCCCAAAACCCTGGAAGGGATGAGAGAGCAAAGCCTATGGGTTTATAGCTCAACCCCACAGCACACACAGATTCACTTACACACACTGACTGATTCATTGAATATTTATTTCTCTCAAAGAATAGAATAGGTCAACGTTTGCACTATGGGAGATAGCAGATTGATATAGGCTCGTGCTTTTGCTGTTCGTTAGGCCTGCTCATCTTGTTGGCTGACGAAAAGTAAATGTGGACAGTTATTCCAATATCTTCAATATGCACCTCGGAATTGGATATGACAGAGAGCCGTGTGAGTGAGAGATGCGTCGGATTGCGTTGCACACTCAGGGAGAAGGGCACAACGCAGCACTGCAAAAGGCATGGATTTTTTTAGGGTGCATTACGGCCACAAAGGGGATGCCACTGTGAAATTCGAGGCATTATCAAGTGCTTGTCAAATTGTGAATGAGAGACTATTGGCTTGTGTACAGCCTGTGCAAAAACAAAGCCGAGCTCATGCCTTTCGAGATTTTTTTAAATCATCATTAGTCTCATCATGCAGCCTTACAATGTATTAAAAATCAAAACACATAGCCCACTGTTTGTAGAACAACTAAAGTTACATTAATAACTCTAAATTGCGCATATAGGAGAACCTATTTCTTTATTAACTGCTCAACACAGAATAGTGTGTGTGCGCATTCCCTCAAATCGTTTTGGAGAAAATATTAATATTTTATTCAGCTTTTTTCAATTGTGTTCTTCATACTATAAAATAATATAAAATAATGCCACTCATTTATAAGTAAATCTTATCTGCTAAATTAAGTAGTGTAGCCCACAGCCATATGGCATAGCCACATCAGGGCCTAACATCAGAACAACTCCGAGCATGCTGTTCTTTTCTTCTGAAATAGACTACATTTTCTTCATATCATGCTTCTTTAGACCTGTCTAAAATAAATAATGGATTTATTGTGAAGGGGTAGGCTATATTACATGGATTTATTAGGCTTTTTTAAATGGCTTGTAGGCTATGTGTGGAAGCCAGGAGATGCTCAATGTGTTTGTTAATTAATGGTCAGTTACTGTGAGACCGGCAGTTATTTGCTTGACAATCACCGGCTGACGAAATTTCCTAAACAAGATTGTCCATGTATCGATCACATAAAGCGGCCTTTACTGGTTCTGACAGCAGACCTATCAGCTTGCTGCCAGCCCTTGGCAAACTGTTGGAAAAAATGGTTTGACCAAATACAATGCTATTTCTCTATAAACAAATTAACAACAGACTTTCAGCATGCTTATAGAGAAGGGCACTCAACATGTACTGCACTGACACAAATGACTGACTGTTTTATAAGAAGATTGTGGGAGCTGTACTGTTAGATTTCAGTGCAGCCTTTGATAGTATTGACCATAACATGTTGCTGAGAGAACTTATGTGTTCTGGCTTTTCAACCTCTGCCATATCGTGGATTCAGAGCCATCTATCTAATAGAATTCAAAGGGTTTTATTTAATGGAAGCTTCTCTGTCAAACATGTAAAGTGTGGTGTCCCGCAGGGCAGCTCTCTAGGCCCTCTACTCTTTTTTATATTTTTACCAATGACCTGCCACTGGCATTAAACAAAGCATGTTTGTCCATGTATGCTGATGATTCGACTATATACGCATCAGCAACCACAGCTAATTAAGTCACTGAAACCTTTAACAAAGAGTTGCAGTCTGTTTTATAATCGGTGGCTAGTAATAAACTGGTCCAAAAGCTAAGAGCGTTGTATTTGGTACAAATCATTCCCTAAGTTCTAGACCTCAGCTGAATCTGGTAACGAATGGTGTGGTTGTTGAACAAGTTGAGGAGACTAAATTACTTGGTGTTACCTTAGATTGTAAACTGTCATGGTCAAAACATATATAGATTCAATGATTGTAAAAATGGGGAGGTCTGTCCGGGATTCTCTGCTTTTTTGGACACCACACTCCAAAAAGCAAGTTCTGCAAGCTTTAGTTTTGTCTTACCTTGATTATTGTGTGGTTGAGTGCTGCAAGAAAATACCTAGATAAGCTGCAGCTGGCCCAGAACAGAGTGGCACACCTTGCTTTTTATTGTAATCAGAAGGATGATATAAATACTATGCATGTCAGTCTCTCTTGGCTAAGAGTTGAGGAGAGACTGACTGCATCACTTCTTTTTATAAGAAACAATGTGTTGAAAATCCCAAAATGTTTGCATAGTCAACTTACACACAGCTCTGACACACACACTTACCCCACCAGACATGCCACCATGGGTCTTTTCACAGTCCCCAAATCCAGAATAAATTCAAGAAATAGTATTACATATATAGAGCCATTATTGCATGGAACTCACTTCCATCTCATATTGCTCACATGAACAGCAAACCTGGTTTCAAAAAAACAGATAAAGCAACACCTCACGGCACAAAGCCTCTCCCCTATTTGACCTAGACATTTTGTGTGTACGTGTTGAAGTATAGGCTATGTGTGTCGTTTTTAAATTGATGTAGTTCTGTCCTTGAGCTGTTCTTGTCTGTTAATGTTCTGTATTGTTCATGTTTTGAGTGGGCCACAGGCTCTCACAACAGCTAATGGGGATCCTAATAAAATTCCAAATCAGGAGATTGTTTGAACCCTACTGCCCGACATTAAAGATGGCACGACAAATATTTGATCTCTGACCTGAGGAACCCTGGCTCTAAACGGAGACTGTCTGCCTCCCAAATGGCACTCTATTCCCTTTAGTACGCTTCTTTTGACCATGGTCCTGGTCAAAATAAGTGCACTACAAAGGGAATGGGGTGCCATATGAGAGGCATCTTGTGTGTGTTTTGATTCGTTGAGGCAGTGATTCTAAACATGCCTGACGTGTGTGACATTCCAACAGAATGCTGCCAAGCAAGCTGCAGCTGCAGCCACCCAGACCATCGCTGCCTCCCAGAATGCAGCAGCCTCCAACAAGAACACCGCCGCTCACCAGCAATTGGTGCAGAGCTGCAAGGTACTGGGGATAAGTCTCTTAATGCCAGGGGACATTGCCAGTTGCTTGCATTGAACAATTTGTATGCCTACTGTAGTTATACAGCTATAATGGTGCTACAGCTATATAGAAACTGTGGTTAAATACTGTATGTGTGTTGACTGTTTATCTATGTGTGCGGCTCACTAGGCCATGGCAGACCACATTCCCCGGCTGGTCCAGGGGGTAAGGGGCAGCCAGGCCCAGCCTGAAGACCTCACTACCCAGCTAGCCCTCATCATCACCAGCCAGAACTTCCTACAGGTACACCCCCAGTGCCAGTCTGGCTCCTAATCTCACCACATATTGAATGAAGGGATCTCAATATATTGTACAGTGCTGATATATATATGTGTGTGTGTGTGTGTGTGTGTGTGTTTGAAAGCTTCTAAAGATATATTATTGATGGTGATGTCTAATAATTGTGCAAGGCTGGGTTTTGTAGTCATTATCAATTCAAATAAAGACATCTATTCTCTGGTACAAAACATCTTCTTGTGATGATTTTGACATTTCTCTGTTTCCTGTTTCTCTCATGACAGCCTGGCAGTAAGATGGTGACATCGGCGAAGTCATCTGTTCCCACGGTGATGGACCAGGCCGCTGCTATGCAGCTGGGTCAGTGTGCCAAGAACCTGGCCACCAGCCTGGCAGAGCTCAGAACCGCTGCACAGAAGGTACACACACACACACACACACACACACACACACACACACACACTTAAGTCATACCTGCCGTTCACCTCTGTCACTTTGTGAAGGTACCTATCCCCTGTTAGGACTGGCCAGCTTCTGATAAGCTATGGCACTAAATACCAGCTCAGATGGGTTAAAAACTGTCAGTCTAGAATGACCAATTCAATGGTCTGCTCTCTCCCTGTGCTTTTTAGGCCCAAGAAGCCTGCGGCCCCATGGAGATCCACTCAGCTCTCACAGCCGTCCAAACTCTGAAGACTGAGCTCCAAGATGCCAAGATGGCTGCCATAGACATGCAGCTGAAACCACTACCTGGAGAATCGGTCAGGGAAATCTGATTTAATTGAATTAATCAACGTCTCTCATTACTTCTAGTGATTACTCTTTCATCCATTGCTGAGTCTGTTTGTCTGGGTGTCTGATGTACTGTGTTGTTCTCTCTGCAGTTGGAGAAGTGTGCTCAGGACCTGGGCAGCACCTCCAAGTCTGTGGGATCCTCCATGGCTCAGCTGCTCACCTGTGCTGCACAGGGCAATGAACACTACACAGGTACTGTACTACTGCCCTGGGACTCCCATTCTAATGACAGCAATACCGCTAAATAACAAACTCCATAGCACCACCAGGATGTGTCTATAATAGTATATTTCACTTTTGACTACAGATTTTACTGTTACTACTGAAAGCGTCAACATATTTTGATGCTTCAAGGTCAATAGTAGATTAGATTAAGCCTTTACTCTCTGAAAAGTAGCACAAAGACTAAAGCAGAAGAAATCCTTCCCCTACTTGAGTAGATGTGACATTCCTTCAGTAATCTTGTCTAGATGAATGGGGTAATGCAAGCTGATTCAATTTACTAGATTCCTCCCCAATGTGTTGTGTTGAAGCTGAAATGTTGCATTCCCTTGTTCAGGCAGTCAGCAGTTTAGACCTTATGAAACTAAACCAGAGGCTCTCGCTACCTGGTATAGCACACTGTCAATATGAGAGGGCTATGGATATCGGAGGTCATAACATGCATTTATTAAGGCTTAATTCAATCTTCTGAATGCAAACAGTCCTTTTCATTTAATTTTTTTATTTTATTTGTCACATGCTTGGTAAACAACAGGTGTAGACTGACAGGGAAATGTTTACTTATGGGCCCTTCCCAACAATGCAGAGAGAAGAATATAGAAAAAAATAAGAACACAAGGAATAAATACACAATGAGTAATGTTAACTTGGCATTATACATGGGTACCAGTACCGAGTCGATGTACGAGTTAGTGCAGAGAGGGTCAATGCAGATTGTCTGGGTAGCTATTTGGTTAACTATTTAGTAGTCTAACGGCTTGGGAGTAGAAGCTGTTCGGGGTCCTGTTGAGCTTGCCGTGCGGCAGTGGCGAGAGCGAGAGCTTGCCGTGCGGCAGTAGGGAGCTACTTCTGTAATAACTCTTATTTGTAACATTCCAAACCCTACTCACCATTTGTATATTTGCCTCCAGGGTTAGCAGCCAGAGAGACAGCCCAGGCGCTGAAGACTCTAGCCCAGGCAGCGCGGGGCGTGGCAGCCTCTACCACCAACCCTCAGGCAGCGGCGTCCATGTTGGATTCAGCCTGTGATGTTATGGAAGGCTCGGCCATGCTGATCCATGAGGCCAAGCAGGCCCTGGTCTCTCCCGGTGACGCAGAGAGCCAGCAGAGGCTAGCCCAGGTGAGTGGGGGACTTCAGTAGAATAACGTGCAGAGCCATATAGGGATGAAGCTACTGTACATCTCTATAAAAGGCTCTGCTATGTGTATGTACACTTGAAGTCAGAAGTTTACATATACTTAGGTTGGAGTCATTAAAACTAGTTTTTCAACCACTCCACAAATTTCTTGTTAACAAACTATAGTTTTGACAAGTCAGTTATGACATTTACCTTGTGCATGACACAAGTCATTTTTCCAACAATTGTTTACAGACAGATTATTTCACAGATTGGATCACAATTCCAGTGGGTCAGAAGTTTACATACACTAAGTTGACTGTGCCTTTTAAACAGCTTGGATAATTCCAGAAAATTATTTCATGGCTTTAGAAGCTTCTGATGGGCTAATTGACATTTGGAGGTGTACCTGTGGATGTATTGCAAGGCCTACCTTCAAACTCAGTGCCTCTTTGCTTGACATCATGGGAAAATCAAAAGAAATCAGAAAAAAAATTGTAGACTCCACAATTCCAGTTCATCCTTGGGAGCAATTTCCAAACACCTGAAGGTAGCAAGTTCATCTGTACAAACAATAGTACACAATTATAAACACCATGGGGACCACGCAGCCGTCATACCGCTCAAGAAGGAGATGCGTTCTGTCTCTTAGAGATGAACGTACTTTGGCGCAAAAAGTGAAAATCAATCCCAGAACAACAGCAAAGGACCATGTCAAGATGCTGGAGGAAACGGATACAAAAGTATCTATATCCACAGTAAAACGAGTCCTATATCAACATAACTTGAAAGGCCGCTCAGCAAGGAAAAAGCCACTGCTCCAAAACCACCATAAAAAAGCCAGACTACGGTTTGCAACTGCACATGGGGACAAAGATCGTACTTTTTGGAGAAATGTCCTCTGGTCTGATGAAACAAAAACAGAACTGTTTGGCCATAATGACCACCATTATGTTTGGAGGAAAAAGGGGGAGGCTTGCAAGCTGAAGAACACCATCCCAACCGTGAAGCATGGGGGTGGCAGCATCATGTTGTGGGGGTGCTTTGCTGCAGGAGGGACTGGTGCACTTCTCAAAATAGATGGCATCACGAGGGAGGAAAATGATGTGAATATACTGAAGCAACATCTCAAGACATCAGTCAGGAAGTTAAAGCTTGGTCGCAAATGGGTCTTCCAAGTGGACAATGACCCCAAACATACTTCCAAAGTTGTGGCAAAATGGCTTAAGGACAACACAGTCAAGGTATTGGAGTGGCCATCATAAAGCCCTGACCTCAATCCTATAGAACATTTGTGGACAGAACGGAAAAAGCGTGTGTGCGAGCAAGGAGGCCTACAAACCCGACTCAGTTACACCAGCTCTGTGAGGAGGAATGGGCCAAAATTCACCCAACTTATTGTGGGAAGCTTGTGGAACACTACCCGAAACGTTTGACCCAAGTTAAACAATTTAAAGGCAATGCTACCAAATACTAATTGAGTGTATGTAAACTTCTGACCCACTGGGAATGTGATGAAAGAAATAAAAGCTGAAATAAATCATTCTCTCTACTATTATTCTGACATTTCACATTCTTAAAATAAAGTGGTGATCCTAACTGACCTAAGACAGGGAATTTTTACTAGGATTAAATGTCAGGAATTGTGAAAAATTGAGGTTAAATGTATTTGGCTAAGGTGTATGTAAACTTCCGACTTCAGCTGTATATGGCTATGCCAACGTCCATATTTTCCATCTGTTCAGTATAATTGTCCTCTGTCTGAATGGAGTGGACTGTGATTGGTGCTCTTAGACAACAAAGGGCTACTAGAGTTTTACTATCACCACTTTTATTCAGAAAGTCTTGGCTTGTGTTACAGTGAAGGTCAAGTGAGAGGCTACTATTTTTATTGTAGAGCTTCCACAGATCACTTCTCACAACTACAGTACCTGGTTGTGAATAATAAAATAACTTTTCATAGACAAATAATAGTTGACATTTTATCAGCCCAGCTGAACATAACACTGGTCACCTGTCAAACACAGTGAGGTGTTCATCCTCTGCCTGCTGTAGCAGGAGATTCACAGCTTTAAGCACACATCAATTATTAATGCCTTGTCCTCCCCATATAACCTTCCCACCAGATGAATAAATGATGCATCTATAGATGCTACTGCAGATAAAGGGACATACTGGACAAAGTATTGTGGTGTTTGTTCTGTTCCTTTGCAAATGAGAGTGAAATAGGACCCATTTTACATGGTGTCGAAGATCCCTTTGGTTTTGAATGGAATCCAATGAAAGTCCTTGAATTCCTCTTTGGATGATGATCTCTTTCAAATCTTACCAAATAAAAGGCTTCAATTGTGTCTCTTTATCTTTTCAGGTAGTCCTAGTTGTGCATTCAGTAATCCTTTCAGCAGCACGACTCGGGTTCTGTTGCTAGGCCCCACAGGGACACAGACATATTGGTTGGCATATGTTCTGTTGGAAACAGAAGTGCAAATTAGGAACATCAATTACTCCGCTATGCTTCTTGGCTCATTAGCATTTTAAGATTGTGATTGCAGCTCAACAACATCACTACTGTGGAAAACACCTCCGTTCACGCATGAATGATCACACTTGACACACACGCAGGCACGCTCACAAACACACACACGCACACCTGTGCTCACACACACCTGTTCTCTCTGCTTCAGGTGGCCAAGGCTGTGTCCCACTCTCTGAATAACTGTGTCAACTGCCTGCCTGGCCAGAAGGATGTGGACATGGCCCTCAGGAGCATTGGAGAGGCCAGCAAGAAACTGCTGGGAGAAACGGTAAGTTCTACGCTTCCTTAAGTAAAGGTTACTTTATTGAAAAAACATTCACGTAAAGCCACTGATTACCCCAGAGTTAATCACCCGTTTATTGATTTAAAACTGCCACTAGGTCAAACACTTACCTAATATTTTTAAACCAAACTTACATTTATTGCACCACAACCTGAACACTGACTCGCTATGGCTGTCTTTGTCTCTCTCCGTTTTTCTCTATCTCTTATCTTTCTCTCTCTCTCTCTGTAGCTCCCTCCATCCACCAGGTCGTTCCAGGAGGCCCAAAGCGAGCTGAACCAGACCGCAGCAGATCTGAACCAATCAGCAGGAGACGTGGTCCATGCCTCCCGCGGCTCCAGCACCCAGCTCGCAGATGCATCTGGGAAGTTCAGCGAAGACTTTGATGAGTTCTTGGACGCCGGCATTGAGATGGCTGGGCACACTCAGGTGCAGTCAGAGTGGTCTGTCTGTGTGGTACTAAACCTGGAATGTGTTCGTTAGGGCACACCATAACATAGCAATGGAAACCAAAATGAACATTTCTTATTGCCAAGTTCACATAGTGCCTCCCCGTTCCACGCAGTTTTGTTGTTTTGTTTTGTGCCTAATGAACACAAACGAGGCACCATACTGGATTTGACTGTTTGAGTGTGACTAATTTATTTACGTAAGCCTCTTCATCACCTTTTGGACGTAAGACCCAACTGTATAATTTATCAAAGCTGATATGATGGAAAATAGAGGAGGAAAAGTTGACCAATTGGCCTCAAGTCATAGCTTGGCCAACCATCAGTCAATCTATTTGTTGGTTAACTTTCCTTATAGATACGGAATATTTAATTGAATTGCCTCAGAGCGGCGGTCTGTTAAATTTAGTCTAAATAAGATGACAGTCTTTTCCGGGCTGCCTTGCTGATAAGGAAGGAGGAAATCTTAGTGGCATGACACTGATTACCAAATCAGACCCAGGTGACTGCAGGAACTGCCAGCAGCAGAGTTGGAACCATAGAGTCTGAGGGGAACAACAGACATGTTCAGCATGGTGCAGCTAGAAAACAGCCCAGGCACCATTCTCCTATTCATCTAACTGATGGATAGGAGGACCAGGGATAGTCAGTTGCACAGGGCTCCCGACTGCTGCAGCGGTCTAAGGCACTGCATCTCAGTGCTAGAAGCGTCACTACAGACCCTGGTTCGATTCCAGGCTGTATCACAACCGGCCGGGATTGGGAGTCCCACAGGGCGGCGCACAATTGGCCCAGCGTTGTCCGGGTTTGGCCAGTCATTGTAAATAAGAATTTGTTCTTAACTTGCTTACCTAGTTAAATAAAGGTTACGTTCAGCGTTGATTAGCACTATATAGCCGTGTCATCGCTCTGAGGGGATCAGTTACTAGGCAGATTTGGGTTCATTTAGACTCTCTAAATGAGCAACATTTCATGCCCTTTCTGTATGACTTTTGTATATGATTGATTTACAACTAGTGTTTATGACTTGTAATAACTGATGATTCTGCTGTGGATGTTGTAGAGGAAAGATGAGCAGATCCAGGTGATAGGTAACCTGAAGAACATCTCCATGGCTTCCAGCAAGCTGCTCCTGGCAGCCAAGTCTCTGTCTGTAGACCCTGGGGCGGCTAACGCCAAGAACCTTTTGGCTGCTGCTGCAAGGTACCTACCATACACTACCCTCTATGTGGGCTCTCACAATACCACACCTGTTGATTGGTTATTTATCATGTCATGTTTGATTTAGAACAGGCGATTTTCCACCCACAGTTCTTTCAACTTTTGCAACGTGTTACAATACGCTTATGCCAGGGCCAAAGCAATGGGAGATTTCACTGTGCCTTAGGAAGGGACAAGGCTTTTGATGTGACACACATGCACTTCTCAATCTCACACCTCCAGTGTAGCTCCACTTCACAGCAGAAATGTCCTCCTAGGTGGTAGATGAAGTGCTGTCTCCCTTCAGGCTTGTGGAGGCTGTTAATTTCCTGTCTGGTAATTGGAAGGTTAAGAGGGAGGTGTGTGACTGAAATGTCTGACTGGCTCACTGAAGCCTGCTGGAATTCTACACAGACAGACAGACAGACAGACAGACAGACAGACAGACAGACAGACAGACAGACAGACAGACAGACAGACAGACAGACAGACAGACCCACCCACCCACCCACCCACCCACCCACCCTGGGACCTTGTGTTTGTGTAATGGAGCTGAACGCTGGTCTAAGTGCCTCTCATTTTGAACTTCTCTCTCGGTTTCTCTCTCTCACTCCTCTCCATCCCATCCTGTGTTTCAGAGCAGTGACAGAGAGCATTAACCAGCTAATCACACTGGCCACACAGCAGGCCCCGGGACAGAAGGAGTGTGACAATGCCCTACGAGAGCTGGAGGTACCATCAACATCAATAGCTTACATCAATAACATTAGCTTTACTGATAACAGCTGCAGTCATAGTGGTGGTAGCAGGAGTGTTAATTGGAGCAGTAATGGTGTTAGTCAAAGCAGTGTCATCTGTAGCAGCCTTTGTTATGAGAGATTGGATAGTAGCATCATTAAAGTGGGTTATGTTAAATGTATAGATTATGGGAGTGCTCTAGGAGAATGTTTTCATGTAGCTCATTTAAGTCGTATCTATAATGGGTTCCTTTGGTTTAAGTTACATTAGCAAGTCCCCTTCTAGATGTTAAGAGAGGTTTTCCCTCTCCTCTCAGGCGGTGAAAGGAATGCTAGCCAACCCCAACGAGCCAGTCAGCAACCTCTCCTACTTCGACTGCATCGAGAGCGTCATGGAGAACTCCAAGGTAGGGAGGGCCACGACCCTGAGCGCTGCTGAAAGAGCAAGCATAACCACAACCTCCAGACAGATGGAAACGAGTAGAGATGGAGAGATGGGAGGGAGAGCAGAGAGAGAGCGGTGACCTGCCTGGCTGAGGAATGCTACAGCTTAATCCCTCCCTTCTGCTCTTTTCCTCTGTTCCCCCTGTTCTTTCAGGTCCTGGGAGAGTCCATGGCTGGCATTTCTCAGAACTGTAAAACCGGAGATGTGCCAGCGTTTGGGGGCTGTGTGGGACTGGCCTCCAAGGCCCTGTGTGGGCTCACTGAGGCTGCAGGACAGGTGAGGACATGCTACGGAGTACCTGCTCTGGACCTACCAGACATACTGTGTGAATATGTGAGCACCCTATGTGTGTTCTGCTTGAGCTAGGGAGTGTTGTGCTAGTGTAGAAAGAGAGTAGTGTGGACTTTTGTTTTTCCACTACTGTCCATTTCTGGGTTTTCCCTTACTACATCAATATATCACAAATGAGTAGGCTCTGTCCATCTGTGTATAGACCAGATGCTGTGTTCAGTAAAAAGCTGCTATTTAAGCTGCTAACATTGTAGCCTAGCAGTTTTCTGCTACTATGAGACCCACGTCTGGTTCTACAGTATGCTGATGTCTCTCCTCCTGTCTCCTCTCCTCTACAGTATGCTGATGTCTCTCCTCCTGTCCACTCTCCTCTACAGTATGCTGATGTCTCTCCTCCTGTCCCCTCTCCTCTACAGTATGCTGATGTCTCTCCTCCTGTCTCCTCTCCTCTACAGTATGCTGATGTCTCTCCTCCTGTCCCCTCTCCTCTACAGTATGCTGATGTCTCTCCTCCTGTCCCCTCTCCTCTACAGTATGCTGATGTCTCTCCTCCTGTCCCCTCTCCTCTACAGTATGCTGATGTCTCTCCTCCTGTCCCCTCTCCTCTACAGTATGCTGATGTCTCTCCTCCTGTCTCCTCTCCTCTACAGTATGCTGATGTCTCTCCTCCTGTCTCCTCTCCTCTACAGTATGCTGATGTCTCTCCTCCTGTCCACTCTCCTCTACAGTATGCTGATGTCTCTCCTCCTGTCTCCTCTCCTCTACAGTATGCTGATGTCTCTCCTCCTGTCCCCTCTCCTCAGGCCTCCTACCTGGTGGGCGTGTCTGACCCCAACAGTCAGGCAGGGCATCAGGGGTTGGTCGACGCCATCCAGTTTGCACGAGCCAATCAGGCGATCCAGATGGCCTGTCAGAACCTGGTGGATCCGGACAGCAGCCCCTCACAGGTCAGTTGGGACATAATAACACAGGTTTGTTTGGTTTTATTTGTTTACTAACTAGTCACCTTGGGTTGATTTGAAGAGTCTATTGAAATGAGATGTTTATGAGCCATCAGCTGTTCCACATGTTGTCATGTTTATCTCTTGTCCTCTACTTTAGAATAATCCCGAGCTGCTGATTTGTTTGTTGTTGTCCTTCATCTGACGTGTTATGGCTCATTGTCTAGACGTCCGGGTTGCCTCCCACCACGTACCAATGTTTCCATTTAGGGTATGGCTTTCTGAGACTGGTATGGTGGCTGTTTTCAGGTGCTGTCGTCTGCCACCATCGTAGCGAAGCACACGTCAGCTCTTTGCAACGCCTGTCGCCTGGCCTCCTCCAAGACAGCCAACCCCACAGCCAAGAGACACTTTGTCCAGTCTGCCAAGGAGGTGGCCAACAGCACAGCCAACCTGGTCAAAACTATAAAGGTAAGACTGCAGACTCCAATGAGGTTTTTTGAACTGATAGACTGGCCCATTATGTGTATATTGACCTGGGATTCTCCATTTCTTTCTCTCGAGGCTCTGGATGGTGATTTCTCTCAGGAGAATAGGAACACATGTCTGGTGGCCACAGCTCCACTCATAGAGGCTGTTGAGAATCTCACAGCGTTTGCGTCTAATCCAGAGTTCGCCAGCGTCCCTGCTCAGATCAGCAATGAGGTATGACTTCTGACCATTTCTAAACATGGTGCTCCTTTGAACTCTGTGAGACAAACTGCAATGACATTGTGGGTGTAGAAAACATTTACGTTAAACATTTTAATTTTCATGGTTGTCATGGAGATGTTCATCTTTTGTTATGTGCAGGGCTCTGCCGCTCAGGAGCCCATCCTCCTATCAGCTCGCGCCATGCTGGACAGCTCCACCCACCTGTTGAAGACTGCACGTTCACTGGTTATTAACCCCAAAGACCCACCCACCTGGTCGGTCCTGGCTGGCCACTCTCGGACTGTGTCCGACTCCATCAAAGGTCTCATCACGGCCATCAGGTTGGCACAGTGACAGCACTGCACATCTTACTGGCCTGGACATGGACAGCTGTTATAACTAATTAAGTTATGATAAGCAGTTATAATAACCTTCAAAGGTTGGACAAGACCATAATGTACATCCTTGATCTCTGATTGGCTGATTTGGCTCAAGGCTGTTGATCGGCTTACTGATGGTTTGTTAGAATTCGACATCTCTCCAGTTCTCTCTGATCCTGTTGGATGCCTGCCAGCTGACATAGATAAATAAACATGCTCTTTTTATTTATTTCATCCTCTTTCCCTCTCTACCCTCTCTCTTTCTCTCTCTCCGCCTCTCAGGGACAAGGCTCCAGGCCAGAGGGAGTGTGACTACTCCATAGATAACATCAACAGATGTATCCGGAACATTGAGCAGGCCTCGCTAGCCGCAGTCAGCCAGAACCTGGCCAGCAGGGATGACATCTCACTGGAGGTAATGATCGTTAATGAGATGCTACACGCTCTGCTGACCCACAGGCAACCCCCCCCTCCCTCTCATTCTCTCTCTATCCATCCTTCTCTCCCTTTACCCATCTCTCTCAATCTCTCTGTCCGTTAGTGGGCTACAGATCTTTGATCAGGGCTACTGCTAGTTGAGACCAACTGCCATTTGAATGAAGTTAAAAGCAGTTTGGACAGGGAGCGTCAGAATTGCCACAGAACCACAACATGCCTTGCATAATGACCAATGTTGATATTATTTTACTCTGATCAATCCCATCAGGCCTTGCAAGAGCAGCTGACGTCCACAGTGCAAGAGATTGGATACCTGATCGACCCAATATCTACAGCCGCCAGAGGGGAAGCTGCCCAACTAGGACACAAGGTAACTAGTTGCAGCATCATCACTGTTACCAGTACTAGGTCTATATCACCTGTCAGGTGCAGTCAATAGCTGCGCTCCAGGTTTTTAACATTTTATGACGATCTGGAACGCAACAATAATCAGTCTGACACATTAACCTCTGACCCTTGACCCCTTTCCTTCCCAGGTGACCCAGCTGGCGGGCTACTATGAGCCTCTGATCAGGGCGTCGGTGGGCGTGGCGTCCAAGCTGCAGGTCCACCAGCAGCAGATGGCCTTCCTGGACCAGACTAAGACCCTGGCAGAGTCCGCCCTGCAGATGATCTACGCAGCCAAGGAGGGAGGAGGAAACCCCAAGGTATGGAAAAATATGGGTGATAGGGCCAAAATATCATGTCAAGATATTTTTCTAATTTATGACAGTATATGATGTTATTTTGAAGTATCTGAATAATACAAGTTCTAAACCTGTTTTATGAGTAGTGCATGCCCCTGGGATGGCAAAAATGAATTATAAGTGTTTTTAATGGGCTTTTTCCTTTATATTTGTTTTATACTCAACTAGGACAAAACTGACAGTGAAGTAATCCAACTTTCCATGTATTTAGCACTGTATCAGCATATCGTCATAGACCGTATTGTAAAAATCCATACGGGTATGTGGATCCATACCTTAAAATAGGATATATGGCCCGGCCCAACCCTACCCCAGGGTGAACCTTCACAGTTTAACAGGACTTTGGGTTTTTGAAAAACACTATCTAAAGCCTACCATCATTGCACTTTACAGCAACTTTAATTGATTGGATTTATAAATCACACAAAAGGGAAATTCCACCTCATCTTTATGGATTATGCAATATAACCTATACAGTTGCTAATAACTAATACGTATGTTGTTTGAACAATAACTAATAGATGCACTTTTCTAAGTTTAACTTAGACTAGTAGTCTCTTCACTTCCTAACATATACAGTTGAAGTCGGAAGTTTACATACACCTTAGCCAAATACATTGTTGAGGATCTTATCCCGATCTTATCCCGGTATTGGGATTCATTGTCATGTGACCATGGCGGGGAATTCAAAACTGCAAGAGTAATCATTTCAAAAAATCAAATAATCAACTATTTTCCTCCATTTGAAAGATATATCTCCTAAATCTAACCACGCTGTCCGATTTTCAGAGGCATTACGGAGAATGCATAAAGTTAGGTTATGTGAGGAGAGTACATTGACAATAGCTGCGTGTAATGTTTAGCCAATTCAAAGAAGGGCATCAACAGACAGAAAACTAGCTAGAATTATGCACTTACCTTTGACAATCTGCATCAGATGACACTCATAGGACATTATGTTATACAATACATGCATTTTTAGTTCCATCAAGTTCATATTTATATCCAAAAACAGCATTTACAGTCGCGGTGAAATTCAGAATTTTTTTCGGCTCGAATGCACCCAGTGAATCCAGCATTACAAATCACGGAATTACTATTCGAAAACATTGGTAAATTATAATATTGTCATTCAAAGAATAATATATTATCATCTCGTAATTGCTACCGAATGGCCAGATCTCAAAATAACTTTACTGGGAAATCACATTTTGCATAAACTGGGTACTATGCTAACAACAATAAGCTATATGCTAAGCTAAGCTAAGCTATACCGTTAGCATTAGCATCATCTAATATCGATAATAACATTCTAAATATCCCCTTACCTTTGATTATCTCCATCAGAAGGCGCTGCCAGAGATCCCAGGTCCAGAACAAATGTGGTTTCTTTTGACAAAGTTCATAATTTATGTCCAAATAGTTAGCGTTCAGTAGGCTCCCACAAAATGAGGTGGGCAGTGTAAAGTCACGTCGAAAAGCTAAAGAAAACCTAGTAAATAATCTATTTACGTTTGTTTAAACATGTCAAACGTTGTTCAGCATTAATCTTTTGGTCCATTTTTAACGTGAAACATCAGTAAACATCAGTAATATTTTCACACAACCTATCAAGTGTCTAGAATAAACGATAATGACAAAGGCACTCTTCTCAGATTCATGCGCAGGCGCAAAAAATGAAGTGATGACGTGTCAACTTGTAAGCTTTCTAATTCAGTCTGTATTCATGACAGATGCTTCCAACAACTTTCTAAAGATCGTTGACATCTAGTGGAAGCAGTAGGAGTTGCGAACTGAATCCTTTCTCACTGTGGTATCTTTAAAACAATGACACTAAATAGTACAGTCACAAAATTCTCATTTTTTTTTAATCTATTTTTCACAGGTTTTTGCCTGCAATATGAGTTTTGTTATACTTACAGACACCATTCAAACTGTTTTAGAAAATTCAGAGTGTTTTCTATCCGAATGTGTTAATAATATGCATATCCTAGCTTCTGAGTTGGTGTAGGAGGCAGTTAAAAATGGGCACATATTTTTTTCAAAATTCTCAATACTGCCCCCGTGGCCCGTAGAGGTTAAACTCAGTTTTTCACAATTCCTGACATTTAATCCTCGTAAAACTTCCCTGTCTTAGGTCAGTTAGGCTCACCACTTTATTTTAAGAATGTGAAATGTCAGAATAATAGTAGAGAATTTATTTCAGCTTTTATTTCTTTCATCACAGTCCCAATGGGTCAGACGTTTACATACACTCAATTAGTATTTGGTAGCATTGCCTTTAAATTGTTTAACTTGGGTCAAACATTTCGGGTAGCCTTCCACAAGCTTCCCACAATAAGTTGGGTGAATTTTGGCCCATTCCTCCTGACAGAGCTGGTGTAACTGAGTCAGGTTTGTAGGCCTCCTTGCTCACACACGCTTTTTCAGTTCTGTCCACAAATTTTCTATGTGATTGAGGTCAGGGCTTTGTGATGGCCACTCCAAACCTTGACTTTGTTGTCTTAAGCCATTTTGCCACAACTTTGAAAGTATGCTTGGGGTCATTGTCCACTTGGAAGACCCGTTTGCGACCAAGCTTTAACTTCCTGACTGATGTCTTGAGATGTTGCTTCAATATATCCACCTAATTTTCCTACCTCATGATGCCATCTATTTTGTGAAGTGCACCAGTCCCTCCTGCAGCAAAGCACCCCAACAACAGGATTCTGCCACCCCCGTGCTTCACGGTTGGGATGGTGTTCTTCGGCTTGCAAGCCACCCCCTTTTTCCTCCAAACATAACAATGGTCATTATGGCAAACAGTTCTATTCATCAGACCAGAGGATATTTTTCCAAAAAGTACCATCTTTGTCCCCATGTGCATTTGCAAACCGTAGTCTGGCTTTTTTATGGCGGTTTTGGAGCAGTGGCTTCTTCCTTGCTGAGCGGCCTTTCAGGTCATGTTGATATAGGACACATTATACTGTGGATATAGATACTTTTGTACCTGTTTCCTCCAGCATCTTCACATGGTCCTTTGCTGTTGTTCTGGGATTGATTTGCACTTTTCACACTGATGTACGTTCATCTTTAGGAGACAGAACGCATCTCCTTCCTGCGTGGTCCCATGGTGTTTATACTTGCGTACTATTGTTTGTACAGATGAACGTGGTACCTTCAGGTGTTTGGAAATTGCTCCCAAGGACGAACCAGACTTGTGGAGGTCTAAAAAAAAAATCCTGAGGGCTTGGCTGATTTCTTTTGATTTTCCCATGATGTCAAGCAAAGAGGCACTGAGTTTGAAGGTAGGCCTTGCAATACATCCACAGGGACACCTCCAATTGACTCAAATAATGTCAATTAGCCTATCAGAAGCTTCTAAAGCAATGACATCATTTTCTGTAATTTTCCATGCTGTTTAAAGGCACAGTCAACTTAGTGTATGTAAACTTCTGACCCACTAGAATTGTGATACAGTGAATTATAAGTGAAATAATCTGTCTGTAAAACATTGTTGGAAAAATTACTTGTCATGCACAAGGTAAATGTCCTAACCGACTTGTTAACAAACTATAGTTTTGGCAAGAAATTTGTGGAGTGGTTTATAAACTAATTTTAATGACTCCAACATAAGTGTATGTAAACTTCAGACTTCAACTGTATGTATCTCTGTCTGTATGAAGGCGTCCCATACCCATGATGCCATAGCGGAGGCTGCTCAGCTGATGAGGGAGGCCGTGGATGACATCATGGTGACCCTGAACGAGGCAGCCAGCGAAGGGGGTATGGTGGGCGCCATGGTGGACTCCATCGCTGAGGCCATGGGCAGGGTGAGTGGGGTGACGGGGGGCAGGATGAGTGGGGGGTGGGGGGCAAGGTGGATTCCATTGAGGCCATGGGCAGGCTGACGGGGGGGCAGGATGAGTGGGGGGTGGGGGGCATGGTGGATTCCATTGAGGCCATGGGCAGGATGAGTGGGGGTGACGGGGGGCAGGATGAGTGGGGGGTGGGGGGCATGGTGGATTCCATTGAGGCCATGGGCAGGCTGACGGGGGGCAGGATGAGTGGGGGGTGGGGGGCATGGTGGATTCCATTGAGGCCATGGGCAGGATGAGTGGGGGTGACGGGGGGCAGGATGAGTGGGTTGTGGGGGGCAGGATGAGTGGGGTGTGGGGGGCATGGTGGATTCCATTGAGGCCATGGGCAGGCTGAGTGGAAGATGCAGCAACACCGCTCCATGTCAACATACTGTCGTAAGACTGGCAATGAGAGGGATCGAGAGTGCTTTTGTCATTATGGTTATCAGTTGCATTGTAAAGAATCAATATCTTTGGCTGTGTAGGAAGAAGAAGCCTCGAATGTTGAAACAGCTTGTTGCATCTCTCTCTCAACAAGTGGTCTGGGCAAGCTGTAGAATCTGACATGCTGTGTTTTGTCTCCAATTTGATCTGCATCTATGCTGCGGTTTATGTCATAAATCATTAATGTACATTCCTATGAACTCTGTATGAATGTGTCTGACTTGAATAAATGGGGATAATCTGTTGAGATAATTTGCTGAGATAACAGCGTTCTTTAATCTGCATTTGTTGTGGAGGTGAATTACAGGATTTAACATAGTGGATACCAGTCTATCACTATTATCGTCAGTACACATTCCAGCCAGCATGCCAGAAGCATCCATTTGGGAACCATTTGTGTCTTACTCTGAGTTGTGGTAAAGTGGCTGACATCGTAATGACGGGTGTCTAATAAGTGACAGTATATTTACAGACTGATAGGCTAATGATGGATTGGAATGAGCTAATGTGCATATTAGAGGTCGACCGATTATGATTTTTCACCGCCGATACCGAAACCAATATATTGGAGGACCAAAAAAAAAACAATACCGATTAATCGGCCGATTTTTTTATTTTTATTTTTTTTTTTACATTTTTTATTTGTAATAATGACAATTACAACAATACTGAATGAACACTTATTTTAACTTAATATAATACATCAATAAAATCAATTTAGCCTCAAATAAATGAAACATGTTCAATTTGGTTTAAATAATGCAAAAACAAAGTGTTGGAGAAGAAAGTAAAAGTGCAATATGTGCCATGTAAGAAAGCTAACGTTTAAGTTCCTTGCTCAGAACATGAGAACATATGAAAGCTGGTGGTTCCTTTTTAACATGAGTCTTCACTATTCCCAGGTAAGAAGTTTTAGGTTGTAGTTATTATAGGACTATTTCTCTCTATACGATTTGTATTTCATACACCTTTGACTATTAGATGTTCTTATAGGCACTTTAGTATTGCCAGCGTAACAGTATAGCTTCCGTCCCTCTCCTCGCTCCTACCTGGGCTCGAACCAGGAACACATCGACAAAAGCCACCCTCGAAGCAGCATTACCCATGTAGAGCAAGGGGAAACAACTACTCCAAGTCTCAGAGCGAGTGACATTTGAAACGCTATTAGCGCGCACCCGGCTAACTAGCTAGCCATTTCACATCGGTTACACCAGTCTAATCTTGGGAGTTGACAGGCTTGAAGTCATAAACAGTGCAATGCATTGCGAAGAGCTGCTGGCAAAATGCACGAAAGTGCTATTTTGAATGAATGCTTACGAGCCTGCTGCTGCCTACCATCGCTCAGTCAGACTGCTCTATCAAATCATAGATTTAATTATAACATAATAACACACAGAAATAGGAGCCTTAGTTTCCGGATTCGACCATATTAATGACCTATCATCACGAAAACAAAACGTTTTTCCTGTCAGGGATGCCACCCGTATTTTATCTAACGGGTGGCATCCCTAAGTCTAAATATTCCTGTTACATTGCACAACCTTCAATGTTATGTCATAATTACGTAAAATTCTGGCAGATTAGTTCACAACGAGCCAGGC
Source organism: Salmo trutta (assembly GCF_901001165.1). Classification (NCBI taxonomy): domain Eukaryota; kingdom Metazoa; phylum Chordata; class Actinopteri; order Salmoniformes; family Salmonidae; genus Salmo; species Salmo trutta. The sequence continues at coordinate 29,919,108 of NC_042968.1, forward strand.
GGCCCAAACTGTTGCATATACCCTGACTCTGCGTGCAATGAATGCAAAATGACATAATTACACCTGGTTAATATTGCCTGCTAACATGGATTTCTTTTAGCTAAATATGCAGGTTTAAAAATATATACTTCTGTGTATTGATTTTAAGAAAGGCATTGATGTTTATGGTTAGGTACAGTCGTGCAATGATTGTGCTTTTTTCGCAAATGCGCTTTTGTTAGATCATTCCCCGTTTGGCGAAGTCGGCTGTCTTTGTTAGGAAGAAATTGTCTTCACAGTTTGCAACGAGCCAGGCGGCCCAAACTGCTGCATATACCCTGACTCTGTTTGCAAGAGAAGTGACACATTTTCCCTAGTTAAAAGAAATTCATGTTAGCGGGCAATATTAACTAAATATGCAGGTTTAAAAATATATACTTGTGTATTGATTTTAAGAAATTAAGAAAGGCATTGATGTTTATGGTTGGAGCAACGTGTACCTAAGCGATTATATGCAACGCAGGACAGGCTAGATAAACTAGTAATATCATCAACCATGTGTAGTTAACTAGTGATTATGATTGATTGTTTTTTTTATAAGATACGTTTAATGCTAGCTAGCAACTTACCTTGGCTTCTTACTGCATTCGCGAAACAGGCAGGCTCCTCGTGGAGTGCAATGTAAAGCAGGTGGTTAGAGCGTTGGACTAGTTAACCGTAAGGTTGCAAGATTGAATCCCCGAGCTGACAAGGTAAAAATCTGTCGTTCTGCCCCTGAACAAGGCAGTTAACCCACCGTTCCTAGGCCGTCATTGAAAATATTAATGTGTTCTTAACTGACTTGCCTAGTTAAATAAAGGTCTAAAAATAAAAAAATCAGCGTCCAAAAATACCGATTTCCGATTGTTATGAAAACTTGAAATCAGCCCTAATTAATCGGCCATTCTGATTAATCAGTCAACCTCTAGTGCATATTCATTATGATATTATGAAGGTGGATACTTTGCCAGGAAGTTGTTAGTAAGGAAGTATGTTAAAACAGATCACTGGGCCAAGGGAGTTGATAATGCAGGTTGAATAAGGGTTGTATGTTTGGCTTAAGGATTTTATGTTTGGTTGAATAAGGTCTGGTTTTTAGTTAGAATAAGGTTTTGTATGTTTGGTTGAAAAAGGGTTGATTTTTTGTTTTTGAGGGGATTAGGATGTTAATATTTTTTATTGTTTGAATGAGGGTTTATTTTTGGTTGAGTAAGGGTTTTCTATGTTTGTTTCCTCTCCTCAGCTGGACGAGGGGACTTCTCCTGAACCAGAAGGATCGTTTGTAGACTACCAGACTACCATGGTGAAATACTCCAAGGCCATTGCGGTCACCGCCCAGGAAATGGTAAATTGGATTCAGATGGAAATACCTATGTATTTTTGTTTAACAATTTATCTCTAGAGCGATCAATCAATGTAATTGTATTTATAAAGCCCTCTTTACGACAACATTTGTCACAAAGTGCTTTACGGTAACATAGCCAACATTCTTTGAAAGAATTATCCAAACGTCTTGTTTCAGGACTTAACCCCTTTGTCTTCCTGTGGACCACAAGTCATCCACAAACTTCCTCCAGCAGGCTCTGTGTTGAATAGTTTTCTCTATTCCTTTCAAGGATTCAGGAAGTCTTGTGTTAATGTTGACTGGTGTCTCTGTCCTCTAGATGACCAAGTCTGTGACGTGTCCAGAGGAGATGGGGGGTCTGGCCTCTCGGGTGACCACAGACTACAGCCAGCTGGCCCTGCAGGGACGTCTGGCCGCGCACACTGCAGAACCCCAGGAGGTATCCAACCACTACAGTCAATCCCATCCATCTATCCACCCATCTCTATTGTCCCAATTTGACTACTACGTCACTCTAATCTGCTTTCTACTCAACAAACCTGGTACCAGATAACCTGGATTCAAATGTACAACCAGAGAGTATTCAATTAAATCTTTATTTTGTCACCTTATTAGGTTAGCATTAAGTTATGTCTTGGGTTGATTGGTATCTCCTATGCTGGTTCTGTCTCCCTCCAGATTGGTTTCCAGATCAAGGCTGGTGTCCAGGAGCTGGGTCACGGCTGTATCTTCCTGGTGCAGAAGGCTGGAGCGCTGCAGATCACCCCCTCAGACAGTTACACCAAGAGAGAGCTCATAGAGTGTGCCCGCACCGTCACAGAGAAGGTACTGTACTGTAGGAGAGGTGTCACATACCTGGTTTACCATACACCTGATGTGGGGTCAATTCCTTTTCAACTCCCATCAATTCAATAAGTCACTTGGAATTTGAGTAATGAAAAGAAAAATCATCTTTGAAAATAAATACAATTTTCGGTTGTTGAATCAAATGTTGATTCATCTTTTGAATTGAAATAGAAATGTAACCTGAAAACTACTAGATAAAATCTTGGCCTGCCTACAGGTTCCCCACTGCAACTTTTAAAGGAACGTCTAGTGGTACTTTAGGAACTTGTGTAACACCATTACAGTTGACTGTAAGGCCTCCGGTAGAGCCAGGGTCTCCAGTCAATCCTGTTTAATAATACATGATAAGTATTCCACTGGCACTAAATCAATGCAGTGAAACATGTAAAACAAAGAGCGGTTAAAGGTACATACGCCTGTATTCTGCTTTTATGTATTCTGCTTTTATGTATTCTGCTTTTATGCTGTTATCACAGATCATCCTTTTAGGAAGGAATGCTTTTCCAAGGACATTGCTAAAGTCTTTATGTGAATGTGGTAGAATTTTATTGGCTCTGCTTTAAATTTCCATGTTGGGAATTGGACAGATATTCTCTCTGTCGCTCTCTCTCTCTCTCTGTCTCCCTCTCTGTCTGTTGTGCTCTCTCTCTCTCTCTCTCTCTCTCTCGCTCGCTGTCTGTCTCTCTCGCTCGCTGTCTGTCTCTCTCGCTCGCTGTCTGTCTCTCTCGCTCGCTGTCTGTCTCTCTCGCTCGCTGTCTGTCGCTCTCTCTCGCTCGCTGTCTGTCGCTCTCTCTCGCTCGCTGTCTGTCGCTCTCTCTCGCTCGCTGTCTGTCGCTCTCTCTCGCTCGCTGTCTGTCGCTCTCTCTCGCTCGCTGTCTGTCGCTCTCTCTCGCTCGCTGTCTGTTCTGTCGCTCTCTCTCGCTCGCTGTCTGTCGCTCTCTCTCGCTCGCTGTCTGTCGCTCTCTCTCGCTCGCTGTCTGTCGCTCTCTCTCGCTCGCTGTCTGTCGCTCTCTCTCGCTCGCTGTCTGTCGCTCTCGCTCGCTCGCTCTGTCGCTCTCGCTCGCTCGCTCTGTCGCTCTCTCTCGCTCGCTGTCTGTCGCTCTCTCTCGCTCGCTGTCTGTCGCTCTCTCTCGCTCGCTGTCTGTCGCTCTCTCTCGCTCGCTGTCTGTCGCTCTCTCTCGCTCGCTGTCTGTCGC